>NC_081436.1:34353961-34592264 GCF_949786415.1 Peromyscus eremicus
GTTTCTTGGGTAGGTGTAACATAAAAATCATCAGGCAGATTAGTAAGAGGAAAGTACATGTTCTGTTAATTTTTGTCTACATTTGTGCACTGGTAACACTTTCATAGCTTTAGAGGTACCAAAATACATTAGTGTCTCACTGAGGAAAGCGTTCAAAGACTTCTTGGCATAACTTGACCAAGAGTAAGTCCAAGTTTGAATTCTCCTCTTCTCTCCCTATGTCTTCCATCTGTCTGTAGCTTACAGTTTCTAGCCTATCTGTATTCTGTTTGTTGTATGAGTCTGAATCTATGCCTACCTGAATGCTGTCTTGGGAGCATTTCCCTAAAAGGGCTTTGCTCTCTTTTACTGAACATCACAGAAAGCGTCACATGGGGAAGGAATGAGGGATGTTTTACAGAAATCTTTAACTGGGTTTTACAGGGGATAAAACTTTACTGACTCCAACGGACCCTAACTGACCCAGATAACAATCCGTACTGCAAACATCACTGCAAAGAGACTATATCACATTGCTTTAAACATTTATGAATGTTTGTTTTATAAGGCCATTTTTTTTACCTGTTTGCTGTTTACAGAAATTATTACAACATACACACAAGCACATACACACCTCTCTCTGCGTCAGGAGCTATCTCCCCAGCCTATTTATCTATTATTTATTTGAGACAGGACCTCATTGTAATACAGGGCAACCTCAAACTCTATGTAACCATGGATGTCCTTGAGCCCCCTTGGGGATCTAGGAGTTATCACCACACCCGGCTTCAAGAATGCTTTAAGAGTCTCACTGGAATTCTTCACAAAGCCTAACGGAAAATGTAAAGCTAAAAATAAATGCTTCTAGAGTGAATCAATATATTAAACACTCAGCTCTTATAAGAGATATTTTCATATTAGTTGTATGTCCACACATATCTCGAAAGGACAGTGAACTCTGAAGGAATGGCTAGATGATGTGATGCTTTCCAGACCAAGACTGATGGAGGAAATGGCATGACAAAAATGCCCATGGAGTGAGACTGTAAATTTTAAAGAGTCACAGGAGAAGTGGCTTAGAGGTTGAGAGCACCTGCTGATCTCTCAGAGGACCAGAGTTAGATTCCTAGCACCCGTGTCAGGAAGCTCATAAGCACCTGCACCTCCAGCTCCAAGGGATCTATCCAGTCTCCATGGGCGCCTGAATACATGTAGTTTGAAAGAAAATGGCTCCCAAAGAGAGTGGCACTGTTAGGAGATGTGGCTTTGTTAGAGTAGGTGTGGCCTTGTTGGAGGAAGTGTGTGTCATTGTGGGGTTGGGCTTTGAGGTCTCCTATGCTCAAGCTGCACCCAGTGTGGAAAACAGTTCACTTCCTATTGCTTGTGGATCAAAATGTAGAACTCTCATATCCTTCTCCGGCATCATGTCTGTCTGCATGCCACCATGTCCCACCATGAAGATAATGGACTAAACCTCTGGACTGTAAGCTAGCCCCAATTAAATGTTTTCCTGTATAAGAGTTGCCATGGTTATAGTGTCTCTTCACAGTAATAGAAACCCTAAGACATGTGGTATACACACATATCCATAAATAAAATTTTAAAAATGAAATTCTAAAGAATCACTAAGAGATTACAGAATATGAAGCTGCTTGAAGTTAAGGCTAAATCAGAGAATATATTTATTCAGGTTCATCACAGACCTAATCATCACTCTCTGGGGATGAAAGTGAATTTCTTGCCATGGAATAGGGAAAACAAAAATATCTTGCACAGGAGCCTTGGCTGTTGTTCTTGGAAAGGAGAAATAGACAGAATGCATTCCTCTTCCAAAGACACAGTTCTTTGTGTGCTTTATAGCTTGAAATAATCAACAAGACAACTTGCTGTGCTTTGAGACGGTAATCCTTAACTCTTTTAAAAGGGACAAGGATATAAATTTAAAATAAACACAGCCTGCCTGGAAGCCTTACCTACTGATTTTTGCATCTTCCCACCTACCCTAGGAACACAATCCCTAATGTTGTAATGGGACTGCAAGAGCCCAGCTTCTAGTGTGCTCAAGTCTCCCTCTTTAGACATCCCAAAGACGATCCCTTGTACAGTCCAAGATCCTGCTCAGTTGTCCCAAGACACCTCTTCCCTTAAGCACAAAGGCTTCTCCTGAGGTAAGCTATGCTGAGCCTCCCTGTGACTTGGGGAGCTTATGGTAGGAGTCACCGGGCTCCATAACCTCCACCTTCCCACTTCATCAGTGTGTGAATTTGACCTGGCTTCAGTCTTTGGTCATCCATTGGGTAAATTCAGCTTTAAAACAAGTCATCTAACCACTACCTGCCAGGCTGTTCCCCAAGTCAATATTTTAAGGGTACAGAACATATAAGTGGATGACCTTAAAGTCATGTTAGGGTTTCATTTATAGATTATTTTAAAATAGTATAGAAACAGTTGGGCATGAGAGAGTTGAAAGAGGAGAACAAAAGGGAGGAGAGGAGAGGAGAGAAGAGGAGAGGAGAGGAGAGGAGAGGAGAGGATTGCGTGCCATAGTAAAATTGTATGCTATATTTAGTAATGTTTTATGTAATTTTCCATGTATCTATATTGGGATACAATATAATTTATATTTTTACTGCAGGTTATAGGACAAGGTAATTTAAAAAGCATTACCCTGAGTCCTTAAACAAAACATGTTAGAATCTCATTGACAAATTATTCATCTCTCTTCTTCCTAACACATCAAGCTATTTTATTTCATTTGGAGGTATTATTTTTCTTCTCTTTTCTCTTCCTTCCTTCCTTCCTTCCTTCCTCCCTCCCTCCCTTCCTCTCTCTCTCTCTCTCTCTCTCTCTCTCTCTCTCTCTCTCTCTCTCTCTCTCTCTCTCTCTCTTCCTTTCTGAAACAGAGTTTCTCTTCATAGCTTCAGCTGTCCTGGACATCACTCTGTAGACCAGAATGGCCTGGAACTCACAGGGATCCCACTGTCTCTGCCTCCCGAGCCCTGGGATTAAAGGTGTGCACCACCAAGCATGGCAGAACACATCAGGCTGTTTCAGCTATTTTCTCCTGGCTGTGACAAAGTGCCTGAGAGAAACAATATGAGGAATGAACAGCTCATTTTGGGACACAGTGTCAGAGGTTTCAGTGAATGGTTACTTGACCCCCTGCTCCAGGGTCCACTGCAATGCATCGTGTGCCAAGAGTGTATGTCCAGAAGGACTCCTTCATGGCAGATAGGAAGAAAAAGATATGCAGGAAGGAACTCCTAGAAGATGCAGCCCCACAAGAATGGAGCCCCTGTGACCTACTTTTTCCAACTAAAACACACTTCTTACCTTTGACCATATCCACTAATCCATCAAGGAGTTAATCCTGTTGTCAAGTCAGAGCCTTTATGACCTTATCATCTCTGGAGATTCCCTCAAACACAAACCCAGAAGTGTGCGTCACTAATCCCCTAGGTATGAGGTCACTGAGTCAAGTTGACAACTAAGATTAAACATCCCAGGATCCCTTAAAAAACAATTAAAGGGGGCCGGGCGGTGATGGCGCACGCCTTTAATCCCAGCACTCGGGAGGCAGAGCCAGGTGGATCTCTGTGAGTTCGAGGCCAGCCTGGGCTACCAAGTAAGTGAGTTCCAGGAAAGGAGCAAAGCTACACAGAGAAACCCTGTCTCGAAAAACCAAAAAAAAAAAAAAAAAAAAAAAATTAAAGGGCTCTCTGGCATGTTTGCTCACAGAAACATTTAAATAGCTAATTAACATTACCTTTAGGAACATGGAGACCAGTTTGGGTCATAGGCTCTGCTGAAGTATTGGATCAATCTGTCCTTATACGATAAAGCCATGTGTGTTATGGATATGCTCTGTTGTATAATAATAGGAGTTTCTTACCATAGAGACACTCTCAGTACTAGAGAGTGATAGAGAAAAGACATTCTGGTGGCCTTGGAGTACACCAAGACAGCCTCTCCCCACAGGCAGCATATTATACATTCTTAGACAATAGTAGATGAGGGGCCTAGGGTAAGGCTCAGGGGGTAAGAACTGTTGCTGTGAAAGCATGGAAATCTGAGTTTGAATCCCCAATACCCATATAAAAAGTTGAGTGTGACCTCAAGAGTCTGTAATCCCAGAACTGGAGAGTGGAGACAGGTGTATCCTGGGAGTTTGCTGGCCAGCCAAAATGGCAAGAGACTTTGTCTCAAGGCAATAAGGCATAGAGTACTGGAGGAAGATATCTAATATTAACATCATGCATGTACATGTGCATGCATCCACACAATGCCTTACAGGCAACACACACATGTGTATTCACAGACACACACACACACACACACACACACACACACACACACACACACAGAGAGAGAGAGAGAGAGAGAGAGAGAGAGAGAGAGAGAGAAGAATCTACTTTTCTCTTGCTCATCTAAAGCCTTCCATCCCTCAGCATATACTCACCCAGATGAATTTCATCCACCCCACTCTTGAACACTTTATTTTTCTTTAGATTCAATAGTTTTTATAGAATTTTCAGTTGCAGGGTTCTTTATTCCAAAGGTAATCTTCAATAGGACCCCAGCATATAAACCAGAAATGTAATAAACCACTCCTGGGAGCATTTAAATCTCTATTTTAAGTTGAATAAAATAATAACAACAGCTTTGTAAAGAATCCCTGAGGTGCATGTGCAGAGATTTCTTTGAAAAGTGAGTCCAGGATAAACTAGTGTAAGCTGGACGATGTCCACCTCAGGAACGCGGAACAGGAGGAGACTGCATGAACAATGTTTGATAGCTACAAAGCTCTGTATTGACATGTGACTTTGCGTCTTCCTTCTCTAGCTATGGTGCTAACTTTCAAGCAGTGGACAATCTCAAAAGCTGACATTCATTTTGAATCACACAGTAGGCTGGAGCTGACTTACTGAAGTCTCCCAGATCAAGGCTGGGTTGAGATGAAACTCTGAAGTACAGCCAGTGTGGAGAGCCTTAATATTGGGTCAAAGCATCTCCATTAGTTTGGATCAGCAGCCCACTAACATGAAACAGACAAATTACCCACTCAGAGTGGAAATAGATTTCAACTGGACAGGTGAGTAGGAGCCTCCTGCAGGACCCCTGGAAGGTCCCGTGGAAGCATCTTGGGGATGTAGAAGTAGAGTGAAGAAAAGAGAGATTCCCTCTTGTGTTGTAGAGACTCCTGGATCCTACTATTCAATCTCTTTAGTTTGTTCCATAGAGAAATACAGACTAGTTCCATGCTGCACCCAGCTGAGTCTCCCTCGTGGGTCAAGTTTGGAGGGCAGGAACAGGTCCCCTTTCACCTCTCCTTTCTTCATAGAAGATTTCTCCTTGGATACCCTTTCCAATCTTCTAGGGGTTCTCATGAGTCTTAAATGCACCAGAGCCTCAGACTCTCTGTCTCAAACCAGAAGTGAGAATCCAAGAGTCATGAGAAGGGTCGGGGACAGTTTTGTAAAGCTGCCAAATCTGATGGGATAGCTTTTCATGCTATTTATTTTATGGATTGCAAAGGTTCATATTCATTTAGCTGTGAAAGCTGAACTATTCCCAAGTTGTCTGAAAGGACAAAAGCTGCAATGTGAGCAGCAGCGTTTGACACAAACCTGAAACACAACTGAAAAGTAAGCAATCTTGAGTGTTGAAGGGTCCTGTAGCAGTGAGGGCACAGGTGGAGGTCTGAGCACATTGTGGAAGAGCTGGAAATGAGAGAGAGGGGGAGATGGAGGGAGCAAGGAGGAGTGAGAGGGAGAGGGAAGGGATGGAGCAGAAGAGAGGGGGAGGGAGTCTTGCAGGTGCCTGGAGCATGCTGGGTGCTCATCCTTGGGCTTCATGCATCTTCCACTGTTTCCACCACTCACTGTTACTCCTTTCTCACATCTTTAGTGCTACTGCAACAGACGTACACTGACATGGTCTCTCATCAGACAACTTCAATGCCTTAACTATTGAAGGTGCTAGTTTTGAAAGCTGGAATTCACTGGAGGGACCAGGGTACACTAGTGTCTGAATCTACATCAGCAATGGAAGGCTGTGGAAGATCGAGGAAAGGATAAAGAGGCATTGCAGCTACCCCCATCACATGTACAAAGTCTTCTCAAATCAGAAAATGTTTCAACTTAAGTTTAAAGAGAGGAATTAGTCCAGTAGCCATGGCCAGGAGAACACTTCACCCAGAAGAAATGATATTAATTGTGAGGAGGGTGGTGTGTGTTTTAAGTCTGGAGGATTCAACTGTTGAGTCTTACAGAGTTCATGAAATAAGTCACATTGGGGTTTCTAAGCCAGAGCTGCTAGAAGACAGTGTCCACAGAGTCCAGTCAGTAGTCTGTCTCAGGTATTGGAACCAGAGAAGAACAAGATGAGCACAAGGCACGGACCAAGAAACATGGATCAAATAAAGATACTGGAAACCAGTCTTCTCAACATTGGAGAATGGGGTGAACTATTTACATTAAAAAACTGGCACAAACTAGAATTAATGGTATGGTGATAGTAATCAGAATAACATCTCCAATCATAATCTAAGAGTAGGATGACAATTGTCAGAACAAATTCTAAATAAAAACATAGAATACTGCATTTCTGGTCAGTGTGTCCAGTTTGCTGGCTCTATAATTGTGAATCCTACTGGCTAATGTTTTACCTCTAATATTCTTTTCATTCTAGCATTTCTATTTGGGGTTTTTTTTCTTTTTTCACAAAATCTATATCTCTGTTAAAATTCCACAGCTGTTCATTCATTACTGTTACCTTTTAACATGCTTAAATAAATTTAGCAAGCCCGTTCTAAAGTTCTTGTGTGCTGATTCCAATCCAATGATCTGGGTCATTGCAACATCGGTAATAATTGTCTATTTTTGTTACAGATTGTGTTTTCTTGCTTAATGTTTGCCTGTTAGTTTTTACTGTATCCTGGATAATATCATTCTATAGTGCCGAGAGTCCAGATTTTGTTATATTTCTTCAGACTACTGTTTTATTTTGGCAGGTAATTCACTGGCAGAGACTGATCCTTTCAAGAGTTGTCTGTGGAATTTGCCACCATGTGTCCATCCAGGGCTTCCTGAAGAGGGATCTGCTGACACACAGCAAAGCTTAGAGGGAGGGGAAGCCGGACGCTTTGCAGGTCCTGGGCATCTGTAAGCATCTTGAGCTCTGACTGCAGGCAACCGTCCAGCTGTTGCTGCATGGGAAGAAAGTCAGTTTCCTCCTCCTTGGGCCAATTGAAGGATCTTTCAAGTATAATTATGGCAAAGGTGGTTGTTTAAAGCACAGATCTATATTTAAAACTCTCAGGCTTAAAAAAAAATGAAACTCACCTTCAGGCAACTTAATCGTAAGCCCTCAAGATAGAGGTATATCACGTATATTCTTTAAAGGATCCCTGGTTGCATTTGATATGTAAACAGAGCTGATAACTTACGGTATTAAGATGTGTGCACCCCACCAGAATGCTTTAGAAGGAGGGGAAATGAGACAGGTCATTCTAAGGGTAAGTGGAGAAGCTTCCTCATGTATAATAAGATCAATAGGAAATAATTAATCCCAGGGGAGCTATCCACAGCAAAACATAGCAAGGAAATTGATCGGTCCAGGCAGCATCTGCAACAGGGATGTCAATTGCCTTGGATCTGAGAAACTGAGGTGGCGTTTTGGCCTTGTAAGCCAGTGCTGTGCTTCAGTGAAATATGTGGTATAGTTCAGTGGAGAGATATGTCTTTACATTTTCTCATATGACAAGGACTGTCCTCTTTAGACCTTTGTGTGTCCTTCGCCTCTCTACTGCTCTAGCATGCAAGTCAGTTGTTTTAGTATCATAAGGGTTTTATGTTCTGCATGCACACACACACACACACACACACACACACACATACACACACACACATACACACACACACAATATATATGTGTGTATGGCATATAGAAAATTGTAAATATAGAAAAATAGGACAAAAACTATGATTAAGAAGCAAAACTTCCTCCCAAATCCACCATTTCAAACTAACCACTTTTGTTTTACCAAAATACACATAGGTAACATACAGACACTCATATATGTGTACAGTCAACCCTCTGTATATATGGGCTCACTCAATCCATCACTGAAAAAAATTAAAAATTTTATTTATACTGAACATATACAGAACTTCCTTTCTGTCATTCTGTAAGCCACATTATACAACTATGTACAAAGTATTTACATTCTCTCAGGTATTATTGTTAATCTAGAGTTGACTTATAGTATATGGGAGGATGTGCACACATTATATGAAAATGCTATGCCATTCTATATAAAGGATCTCAGTATCTCTGAGGGTTTTCTTTTTCTCATGAGTCTTAGAAGCAGTTCTCCACAGATACTGTTGAATGACTGCATGTTTATACCTAGAAGCATATACACATACATACATGTTCACATATGCATCCATATACCAGACATGTTACTAAGCACTGTTGATTATTTAAAATTTCAGAACAGTATAAAGAGATTATATTTCCTTAAATGATAACAATAGAAACCACTTCACTGGGCTGTTGTAAACTACCATTGGCTAATACATGGTTAAAAGCTTAGAATGATTCTGGCCCACACTAGGCTTCATTAGTTATTAGAAAGAGGACATAGAGGAAGATAGGGAAAGAGAGCTCAGTGGGTAGAGGGGTAAAGGGAGGAGGGAGCAATGTGCACAACAGACGTTATTTTTGTTGGAGAAGCAAATAGACAATGAGAACGTAGGGCCCTGATGAGGACAGGAGATAGAAATCTGCAGGTGAGGGGAAAGGAGTCCAGAGAAAAGTAGCTCATTTCTTTCTTTGGATCAAAGCTGGAAATGTCCATAGCTTCATCCTTGCCAGAGAGCAGAGTTGCCAGGAATATCTAAGCCAAAATTGTTTCTGGTTTCACCATGGCAAGAGACTGGGGGTGTCAGTAAGGGAAGTCTGGTCTTCCCTTATCCCTGTTTCATAAAGGAATATCCCTTTTCTGGAAACCAGACCAAGAATATGATTGGAACTTGGAAGACCTCAACACATCTCGTCCTTCCCTTCCTTCATCCACTGACATCTTAGTAACTTCAAAGCAGTGTTGCTAAATTGTACCCCACTGCCTGGGACCCCTCCTGCTGGACAGTTCTGCCTTATTTTTTTCTTTCTCAAGTTCTCTATAATAAATACTTCTTGCTAAAACTCATTCTCTGTGATCTATGAATTTCATTCTTCCAGTCTGAGAAGCAAGAGCCTGAACATCTCTGGCTTGGATTGGCTTTGGTGGCTATTGAACTACCAGAACCTTAGCCTCACAAGAGCTGAGAAATGCTCTGTGACTCTCAAAGACACCCAGATATTCCTACAGGACTTCTTAACCTCAGAGTCAAGGCTACAAGCTTCTTTTTCTGTTTGTTTGTTTGTTTGTTTGTTTGTTTGTTGAAAGTCTCACTCTTCAGTCAAGGCTACCCTGGAACTCTCTATGTAGTACAGACTATCTTTGAACTTCTAGGAACCTGTGTAATAGACTCTCATGTGCTGGGATTATATGAATCTCATGCCCAGCTCCTAACAATCAGCTGTCATGGGGCCTGTTGTGTGATATTCAGTTGCTTGGCAGCATTCCTGGCCTAATCAGTACCAGGAGCACCCCCTTTCCAAAGGCATCATAATCAAAAACATCTCCAGACATTTCAAAATCTTCCCTTGGGGACAACACTACCTAAGCTGAGAACCAGTGATATGGACCCACCATATTCTGATTCCTGTTCTTTCGTTGGGAAACTATTTCTTAATCAAACGCACATGTGAAAAATCTTATTGAGATTCACGTGTAATTTATATTTCTGCCTTTTCAGTAAATACCACATCATAATCACTTCCCCACATCATTAAGCATTTGTTGTAAATGTCATTTATGGGTGCTGCATCATAGTTTATCCTTCTAACACATTCTCATTATTTTAATGGCACACTACTGTGAGGTATGTTCCTCCCATTTTTTTTACTAACCAAAATCAAAACAACATCTCTCAAATATCCACATACCACAGATGCACACACATGCGTCCATATAGACATATATCTTCATCTTTATTTCTACTTTTTTTCACTGAGTGAGTTTCTAGCAGTAAAATTGTTTTTAAAAAGGGAGTCATTAAAATCTGGCAAAGCTTTGATATTCATTGTCTGCTTGACTTCCAAAACAGCTGTCCACACTCACAGTCAACAGCACAGCACATGGATGACATGGTTATGATTTGTGCTCACTTAAGGGCCCTCTTTCTCCACACTTTGTAAAAAATAAAATACAATATTCTCTGCATAATGAGTCATAAAGATCATGTCATAGATGGAGCAGCGCCCCAACTGCAATGAAGTTCATGAGGAAGAGGTATGACATGGAAAAGATCTCTAAGTCTCTTTATCAAGAAGCTCAAACACCTTAAACAACGGAGATCAGGGAAGGGTTTTCTCATTTCTAGAGGTTTATCAACTGCTTAGGATTTCAACTATAAGGTTGAAATCCAAGGCTGAGGCTGGTGACTGGTCAACACAACATGGAGAAATCTGTTTTCCATCCCATTCAGGATAATTCTAGGTCACCTACAGAAGGATAGCATTCTTTTTGTAATGACAGAGTACTCCCATGCATACACACACACACACACACACACACACACACACACATACACACACACCTGTTGATTCACTTACCCATTTGGTAGACTATTTTTAGAAAGAGAAGGTGGACACAGACTATGGGTAGCTGTGTGACTCTGAGTCAACATGGACATTTCTGAACTCAGTCTCTCTTCTGCAGCTGAGGGTATGTCATGACAACTCTGGGCACCAGCCAAGCATCTATGCTCAGGACATCTGTCCTGGGCCTCTTGAAACTATTCATCACACTCTAGTGAAGACTACATGGACTTCTGTGGCAATATGGAGTGTACTTTGAGCAAAGGATGCACATTATTAAAATTGGATTGAAGAAGATGAAGCTGGAAACATCAAGTAAGAGGAAGAAAGAACGGAGGAGGATGTAGATGGTGTGATGGTTGACTTTGTCAATGTGGCTTGACCTAGAATTACCTAGGAAGTCTCAATGAAGGGTTATCTATATTGGGTTGGTCTTTGGATATATCTGTGGGTTATTGTCTTAATTAAGTTAATTGTTGTGGGAAGATCCAGCCCACTGTGGGAGGCACTATTCCCTTGGAAGAGGTTTCTAAACTTTGTAAGAGTGGAGAAATCAAGTCAAGCACAAGCAAGCAAGCAAGTGAACATGTAATGCACTCCTTTTCTGCTCTTGGCTGTGACTGTTCTATGGCTAGCTATTTGAAGTTCCTGCCTTGTCTTCCCTACAATGACAGACTATAAACCTGGGATTATAATCTGAACTGAACCTCTTCCTCCCCTGCGTTTCTTTATGTCAGGGTGTTTTATCACAACAACAACTAAGGCTGGTGGCAGAATTCTGGTGATGGGGTAGTAGTCATAAGTTAAAACCCATCCTGGCTGACATCGACACTGTTCTTATACTCACACCTAGAAATGGACTACTGTCCCATCTCATATTGGCAAATAAAGAAATCATAGCAGAGAAGAATTGAATGCATTACCCAAGAGGCAAAAGTCTAAGCTCATTGTTTATAATGTTACTGCATAGAGGTTAGGATCCAGATCTTGTCCCCTGTGATAAACTGCAGCAGATTCCATAGACAGGTAGAAGGAGCCTGGGGTTAGGGAAGCTCCCAGGCTCCCTTTCTTCTGGAGGACAGGCATGTATCCCATGACTGAAGGCATCTGACAGCACAGATCTGTTTGCTACATTGGATGTTTTACTTCTGCATTAAAAAAAAATTCCTGTAGCAGTTATTGGGGCTATCCACTTTAAGCGACAGCTAGGATGGGTGGGGGTGTTCCTGCTCAAAGCAGCCCATACCCTGTAGGCCCTGGAACATTGCCTTCCTTAAAGCTCTAACCCCAGCTACTTCTTCAAATACTGAGTCTTACACAACTTCTAGAACCACAGAACAAAGCCAGAAACTAGCAGGATGAAGATGATGTGGGTAGATCTCTAGACCAGACTCTAATGCTTAAGAACACATGTGTACACACCACACATGTGCATGGAGGTGCATCATCCTGTTGTAAATTCATGAGGGAAAATGGAGGTGCAACATTTGCATATTCTTTCAAAAATCATTTTCTACTAATGTATAGTTAGTAGGGGTCAGGGTCTTATGTAGTGATACATTCTAGGTGAATAAAGACACTAAAGTGAGCTATATAAACATATAATGTCATCGTGGCTGACATCCCATCACCTTTGCCATATTCTTTGGTTCAGAAGTAGGTCACAAGCTTCTACCACATGCACAGGACATGAGCACCAGGACAGAGGTTGGGTCCACCTTAATGTTTTCCCATAGCAGAAACAAAGGAGCTATGTATATTAGGGTTTTAAGAAGCAGAAAATAAGGGAAAGTTTAAAGGGAGGAAGGAAAGACAGAGATGAAGACACAGAACGACTGGAGAGACAGAGGCAGAGATTCTGATTTTCCATAAGAAATTTTCTCATTTGACTCTGCGAGCTGAAAAGTCTTAGGATTCCAGTCAACCATCTACAGGTCTGAGAAAGTAGATAGTGTAGGTCTGCCCAGGGGCCAGCTGACCAAGGCAGAACAGTGATCTCAGTTCATGTGCAAAGGCAGGAAAGACCAGTGCCCTACATGAAGGCTACCCATCAGGAGTAGTTTGCACTTGCTCTCAGGATGGTCTGTCTTTGTTCTCTTAGTTCGTAAACTGACTGAATGGGGCACATCTACATAGGGGAAAGAGATCTCTGCCTCAATCTACCAACTCAAATGTTTATTTATTTTTTCTTTTTCAATTCCAAACCATCCCCATAGATATACCCAGAATAACATGTGGTTAAATATCTGGGTGCCCTATGACCCAGTCAATTGGAAAGGAGTTAACCATTACAATGAGGTTTTCCAGGTGGAAGGGCAACTTGTAAACAATACGGACTGAGCTTGAACTAGGGTGAAGCATGTGAGTCAGCCAGGACACCTTTAAAGAGACACCCACTCCTAAGTGCAGGAGTAGCCCTTGGTAAAAAAGAACTCGTTTACATTGTATACTATAGCATCACACACCATTAATAGTGTCTCCAAGGATCTTAACAGTGTGATAGAAGGGAAGGTGTGTGTGTGTGTGTGTGTGTGTGTGTGTATGAGTGTGTATGTGTGTGTGTGTGTGTGTGTACATGTATGTAACACAATCTTAGGAGAACATAAGAACCAGATTCTTATGTCTCTGACTCCCAGACAGGACTGCTAAGAGACATCCTACCCTTTCAGACTACAATGGCAGGAAGGGCAAACTTGATGTCTAGTGACAGATACAAACAACACTTGCCTGAAGAGTTAAGAGAGACAGCTCTGGGCATCAGTGTTAAAACTGTACTATTAAGACATCTTACAGAAAGGGAAGACTTTCCATCTCCAGTAATGGATGTTGGGAAAAATTGACCATCATCTGGAAAACCTAGAGGAAATTATTGATAATTTAATGGTGATGGTGTGCAGGTATTTTCTAACTGAAACATTCCCTTCTGTAGGAAGGAAGGAGGATAATAAAACTCAAGGAAACTTACAAGGTTTAGGAAGCTTCTGAAACTCACAAGATCCAGGAGGCTCTTTCCCAAGGTTATAAAAGCAGCAGCAATTGCTTAAGGAAAAAAAGATTGTCCCTTCAGATCAACCTAGCTGCCTGAAAGTCGTGCTAAGAGATCTCAGGATGCAGTTTTCATGCATTATTGTTCATGATGTAGAGGGCATTTTGGTAATCAGCTGCTTTTAAACACCCATGCTCTTGTAAGTGATCCAAATAGGCTCACTGGTTGATGAATTTGCATGAAATTGTTTTCTTGGTCTGCCATTGGTTCTCTGCCTGGGATGGGGATAAATAGACATTTGTTCAGCTCTCCCAGGATAATTTGTATAAGTAACAATAAGAAACAAACAAAAGCGGACATCTGTTTCTGGTCACTTAATATGGCAACCTGAGTTCTGTATACAAGAAAATTAACATTAATAATGGAAGTTAGTTTAGAATTTAAAATATCCCAGGAATTTACTACTCATTGACTCTTTTAGAAAAGCAAAATTGGCAGAAGGATGAATAAGCATGGAAAAAAACAATTGCAAGCACAGAAGTGGACAAGCAATATTGTAAAACACTGATGGTTGATGGTAAGAAATTAATAATAATCACTGACATGCTTTAGAGGTAGTAGAGCTGAAATTAATAATGAAGAGGGTTCTGAGGTGCTTAATTAGTAAAGTGCCTGAGAAAATTTGTATGTCATGAGAATGATTGAGATAAAGAACGAATCTGGAATTTGTTTTTAAAAAAATGACTGACAGAGTATTACTATTGGAAATAAAGGTTAGCAACAGAAAAGAGAAATTCTTGTGCTGTATTGACAGCATGTAGGTGGCACACTTGCTCTGGGAAGCCTCCTTCAGACACTCACTGTCCAGATCAGCAAGAAAGGAAAGTCTTTCATATGGATGTGCTTATTTAATGTATTCTTATAGAAATCTTGTTTTTTTGTGACATTACTAAGACATCCCAGCACACTCCCACCCAAACAGGTGGAGCACCTAAATTTCAGGCAAGATAATAAGGGGTGAGAGATGGTGATGCTCAGGCACCTCCTGATGGTTATGGGAGAATTTTCATGATGAGAATCCCAAGTCCACTTTTCTCAGCAACATGATATAGTAGACATGAGGGATTGACATGAAGGGCTGCAAATAGCTGGGCTGTATCACACAGACAGTATTGAACACCAGAAAACAAGAGATGGGCTGATCCAGATACATGGAAGGCAGGGGATCTTGAGGAACATCCAAGCATGCAGCAGGTCCAGTGAGCAGATAAAGATTCAAGTCTCTTTGTCTTGAAAACAATCAATTGCCATCTTTTCTATAGAATCAACACTCCACAAGGTGAAAGAGGTCTCTTCTAGTCATGACCAACAGCTACAGTACATCTCTCATTTGCTTTTATTTCTCTCGGTGTAGGTTAAGTTCTTGGAGGGCATGTGCTGGGTCATATTTATTCCCTGTTTTTTAATGCATTCATCGAGCTAATGTAAATGGAAGGAAAGTGAGTTAACAAAGATACAATCTAAGCAGCATATAATTACTAACAAGTAAAAGTCATCATCTCATTAAGACCTTTTCTAGAAATATCAAAAATTCTAAATAAGAGGAGATGAGAGTTGAATGAGAGTTGAATGAACACATGCTATCGAGGACAAACATTTATCAAGCACCTATTTTGTGCTGACACTCTGTAGCCCCGCTCCCAAACATCACCTCAGTAACTCTGGATAATACACCGAGAGCATGGCTGTCTTCATCTTCTAAATGAGAGCCCAGTGGTTCATCAATGCGAAGAAACCTGCAGAGGTGACCTAAAGGAAGGGGTGAGGCCAGGTGAAAAGCCAGCTGCCTCTGCCCCTGTAGTGCCCTCCCGGCTTTCTCATGCAGCACAGGACTGGCATGGCTTCTCTGCTCTCCTCCATTTGATTTCCCCTCTGTTTCTTGGGCTGCAGTAGCTGAACCGTACTCCACATGCCCATTTCCAATTATAGCCTGCAAGTCAGTGCTTTGGAAAATATAATTTACTTTGTTTTTCCAGGGAGACCAAACAGAAACCACAACTGTGTGTTTAAATACTCACTAACCTTTCATAGTCCCCCTTTCCCTCTCCATCCTCTCCCTCTCGTTTCCCCATCCTCATCTTCTCCCTCTTTCCTGCTTCCCCTCTCCTCCCTCTTTCTCTCTCACTGGAAACTCATAATGTCTACATTTAAACATCTCACTAGGGGCCTTATGAGGCTAAGATTAAGAAAAAAGTAGGGGATTGCTGAGTGGAACACTTTTAGGTGACATACCATAATTTTTTTATTGCTTTCCCCCTTAAGTTCAACACTGATCATACCTAGATGGTTCTTGATTCAATGTCACTGTTTGACCTCATCACTTGGAGGTCTATAGCACCAAGTTGTGTGGCTGTCTATATTTGTACTTCACCTCCTTTAAGGAGAGAGGGTCACCACGAACTTGAATACTAAAGTGCTTTTCTCTCTGAATCAGAAAGCTTAAGTTCTTCCCATGATGCACTTGGTCTGGTCCATTTCACAGAATGCTTGATCAGTGTTCCATTGATGTCATTCCCAGCGACCACATTACTTTCCATTTTCTGGCCAGTAACATTTAAAGGGTGTGAGATTTGAAGGCAGATATCCCAAGTTTTTGGATGAACTTCATGCCTGTACATATATGAACTTAAGGGTCACTCTATTAATGATGTTGTGTGTCAGCAGCATCACTTTTTCACATTGCCTCCCATCAGCCACGCAGCCACCCCTCGTTTCTCAACTCTCCCATCTTCATGGTTCTCTCTTCCACTTTGAAACCCTGTTCTCCATTGAAATTATTGCATTGCCCACTTGGCTGTGGAATAGTGATATCATCTTGACCTCAAAGTGTTCTGAGGATACATACATCTGTATCTCACACCAATCAGAATACTCTATGCAAAAAGCACTATCCTTTCCTGGACCCTGTTATGGGCTTAGCTTTGTGCACATTGAGTTTATGATCTGAAGGAAATACTTAAATTGAGATATCATCAGATATCTGTTACAAAGTTTCAGAAAGAAAGGAAAGAAGGCTACTGTGGTGGGTAGAGAAAAACGGGACTTCTGTAAAAAAAAGGGGGGGATGGTAAATGGAATCCAATGCACTAGAGAAGTCCATAGAGAAAGTAAGGGATGTGTTGTTGGGATTGCAAGAACAGAGTCAATGTTGTAATTGACAGGTGCCTTTCCATGGATAGGAGGGCAAATTGCACCACCAAATTGCAATGACTTCAAGGGAACAGAGGAAGAGAACGATGTTCAGATAGAGCCCATCACGGTGCCTGAAACACAGCAGACTCTCAGTAGATGACTGCTTATTATGGTTAGTTTGAAATGTCAACTTGACACAACCCAGAGCCACCTGGGTGTCAGTGGAGAGTTTTCAAGATTAGGCTGGTCTGTGGACATGTTTGTAGAGGATTGTCTTAATTGCTTTAATAGATGTGGGAAGACCTAGCCTGAGAATGGGTGGCACCATTCCCCAGTTTGTGACCTCTGTGTAAGAGTAGAGAAAGTTAGCTGAGTACTGTGCACTCATTTATCTGTTCCTGGCCATGGATGTGATATGACTAGGTGCTTCAAGGTACTGCCTTCACTCCCTTGCTAAAATGGACTGCAACCAGAATTGTAAAACAAAATAAACCCTTTACCCCCAAAGTTGCTCTTTGTTGAGGTAATTTATTGGAGCAACAGAAATGCAATTAGGAAAATGCAAATGAAGGAAAAATAACAGGGTGGGGACAGAGACCTTGAGAAATTGTCCTAGGGATATTCTCATTATCCAGAATCATTCTAAGAGCATAAGAATACAAATAAAAAGTACAGTATGAGTTTTAAATGCATACAATTAAGCGATCAATTACATTAAGGTATCAGAATATATGAAAATGAGAGTGTGTGTTTCATTCACAATCAAAGGAATTATATTTTCTTGTTGTTTGTAGCATTCTAGTTCTGAGTTCTATGTCAAAAATCTCTGTTTGGCTAATGAAAGGGAAGGTGACCCATCTCTGTTATTAATTTACATTCATCAAATTCCCTAGTGATTAATTCATTCAGTGCATATCGATTGAGGTCTGCTTTACCACACGTCACTCAGAATATCCCTCCATCAGGTAGCAGAGTGGCTAGATATGTAATTATTAAGAAGACCAGAATGTGTGCAGTATCATCAGAGCATCTGACGTCTGGAAACAGACCGGCTTTATCATCCACTATAACTCGTCTCATGGTGGCTGTGGACTTGGAGGGAGTGACTACTAGAGTCATCTTAGTGACAGTAGACTTGGAACCATGGCTGACTGTTGGCTCCAATTTCTTTCCCACAGAAACTGACCATATGAGTTGGCCAGATATTGGTCACTAGGTGTTGCTGGAGAATTTCTCTCCAGCTCCCGCCACCAAGTCCCACCAGTCCCAGAGCCCAATTATAAAATAAACACACAGACTCTTACATTATTTAAACTGCTTGGCCATTAGCTCAGGCCTGTTATTGTCTACCTCTTACTCTTATATTTAGACCATTTCTATTAATCTTTACTTTGCCACATGGCTTGTGGCTTACCGGTACTTTACATCTTCCTTGTCCTGATGGCGGCTGGCAGTGTCTCTCCCTCAGCCTTCCACTTCCCAGACTTCTTTTCCTTGTCCCGCCTATACTTCCTGCCTAGCCAATGGCCAATCAGTGATTTATTTACTGACCAATCAGCAACACACTTGACATACAGACCATCCCACAGCAACTAGGCAGTTGCCCGTCCCCTTTGGATATCACTAGAGAAATCAAAAGTCATTCTTGTAGGGATTTCTTTGCAATGTAAGTGTAATGTCATGTCCAACAGTCAGTGGCAGTGAGTCGGGAGGACAATTGCCACCATCCTTCAGTGTCTGGTAGCAACAAAGTAAATGCCTCTTGAAGAAATGAACACACAGTGTGTTTTGGGGATTGTGTCACTGGGAGAGAAGCAGATGGCCACTTTGGATCCCTAGCTGCTCTCCCTGGCCTCATTCCTCCTCACCTGGCTCCACATATACCTGAATACCTTTCTCCAACCGTGTTGTTTGTCCAGCTGCCCAAATCTCATGGGAAGCACACCAACGATGTGCATGTGTGCATACATCCACATGTACATGAGCGTGTATGTTGGACTAAAGGAATATGTTGACTCAAGTTTCAGTCCAGAACTATATAACCCTAACTGCTTTTGCCCTCATATTGAAAGTGAATAAATAAGAATCACCATAATAATAGCTACAGTTAAAACAACCATTGGGGTGGGTTTGCTATCCCATCATGAGGATGAGAAAGATGAATTCTAAAGGCTAGGTATCTTGCCTGAGGAGTTATTTTTTAAAGCCCAGACATCACATTTTGGGCAATTTGATGCCATTTCTTGTATAAATACTCAATACATCTAACACTCACTTCCTTTAAAACTAAGAGAATGCTCATCTTACAGGTTCCATTGGATCCTGCGAGTCCTTGCTGTGTGGAATTTTGTTTCTTTCCCTTGCTGCCTTGCTGCCTAGCACCAGGCCTTTCAGAGCCATTGGTATTTATACAGTGATTTAGACGAGGTCCAGTAGGTGGTGCTAGAGAGCAGACGCTCTGGCCAGTGGCTGTGGTGAGGCTGTGGACAAGGGGAAGCTGACACCTTGATTAACAGTTCTCCTGGACTAGGCCAGTCCCACAAGTGTCCAAAGCACACATTACTTCTGCAGTTGAGGCTTCAGGTTGAGGAAGATGCACTGACCCTCCCAGTCTCAAGGAGCAAGGCCAGACTGGAATTTACTGCTGGAACTAACATCCTAAAAAACTCCCCTCTTTTAAGGGACTCGGGAGAGTGGATAGATCTTCTTGAAGGACTCCTTTCTTGTTAGGAAAGGAAAGTAGAAGAGATAGTTATGATGGATGGTAGAGGGGGGCTGGAATGGGAGCATAAAGTGGGGAGGGGGAGGAGAGAGGCAGACAAGAGAGGAATGTGGGAGAGACAGGGGCCATTTGAGGGGTAGTATGGAAACCTATTACAGTAGAAGCTTCCTAAAATATTCACATATATACAAGTGATCTAAATGAAATCTTCAAATAATGGGAGAGATAGAGCCCCAACTGGACATCTCTTGTCACCAAATGAAGCTCCCAGTACTCAGACTAGGTTATAACTAATTGAATTGTTGGCTAAAGGGGCTCCATGGGAATACTCAAATAACTGAGGCTGTTGCCAGGACTCTAGCTTGCTCTCTCCAAACTGACAGCAAGGCCCCGTTGCTGAAGACAACACCTGCACAGCTCATTAAACATGGAGACGTTGAGCTGATGCCTCCATAGAGCCTTCATCCCTATGTGCTAGCATCTTTGGTACAGGAAGGTCCTCTGCACACTACCAAAAGAGAAACAGAAACAGCCCCAGCCACAAAGACTTTGATTGTCAATGGTGTTCTGCCAGCAAGATGTGCTAGTGCAATGGTGGTACACAGCTTGTGAGAGTAATAACCAATATCTGATGACTGAATGAGATGGAACCCATACCCAAGCCTGCTCGGGTGACCAAGAACCTGAGACTAGATAGACCAGGGACCTAGTGTAAAACCAAACACTGATGTTCAAAAAAGTGAGAGAGAGAGAGAGAAGAAAGAAGAAAGGAAGAAAGGAAAGAAGATAAAAAGTAGGAATAAAATGACTCCTAATGACATTTCTGCTATACTCATAGATAAGCGCCTTGCTTAGCCATCATCAGAGAAGCTTCCTCCTGCAGTAGATGGAAATAAATACAGACCCACAGCAAGACATTATGCAGAGGGTGAGAAACTTTGGAACATTCATCCCTAAAAGATTGATGTCATCATCAAATTCCTCCCCTTGAGGCTCGGGGAACCCTGCAGAAGAAGAGGGCAGAAAGAGTGTAGGAACCAGAGAGGAGGGAGGACACCAAGGCCCTCCAAATCAGCATGAGCAAAGCTCATATGAACTCACAGATACTGAGGCAGCATGCACAGGGCCTGCATGGGTCTGCACCAGGTCCTTTGCATACCTATTATAGCTTCCATTTTAGTGATCTTATGGGATTCCTGAGTGTGCAAATGAGTAGGTGTCCATTTCTTGTGCCTTCTCTTGAGTTCCTTCCCTTCTGTTTATTTTGCTCTGATGTGTTAGTTTTTATTTTATATTAACATTTTATTATATTAATGATGTCATAACATTATCCCTTAGAAGCCTGTTTGTTTTCTTTTTTTTTTTCTTTTTTTTTTTTTGGTTTTTTGAGACAGGGTTTCTCTGTGTAGCTTTGTGCCTTTCCTGGAACTCACTTGGTAGCCCAGGCTGGCCTTGAACTCACAGAGATCCGCCTGGCTCTGCCTCCCGAGTGCTGGGATTAAAGGCGTGCGCCACCACCGCCCGGCGCCTGTTTGTTTTCTAATGAGAGACAGAACGGGGTGGGAGGGGAGGTGGGAAGGAACTAGATTCAAGGAAGGCAAAACCATAACCAGGATATATTATATAAGAAAAAAATCTATTGTCAATAAATGGGAGGAAGAGTTCCCCTCTTTCATGCCTTCTTCCTTTCCTTTTATTTAGGCAAAGCTTACTTTGTGTTCAGAAGCTGAGATAAATAAGATTCCTGACCTAAAAGCAATGCCGGACAGAAGGAGACAGACAATGGGAGGACATGTTTGCTCAGGGCAGATCCGTGAAATATGAAGTAAAGGAAAGGCCCAGAGCGTAAGTGTTTCAGGTGGGAAGGAAGGATAGTCTCTGATCCAGTGTCTCTCTGTGATCCCTCCCTGGACTAGCACTAGTAATCATGCCTGCAGAACCGGACATGGCATCTATCACCTAAGGCAGTCTTACAAGGCCTCCCCTAAGTACACCAGGCCCAATGCCTTCCTCATGTGAGCTGGAGCAGCTCTGGTCCTCACATAAACAGAGGCAATGGGTCTGACCAAACACACCCAGTACACTAATCAAATGTAATACTCAAGTGAAGTGGTCCAACTGCCTATTCATGTGCATTTGATATCTCCCTGGATAGAAGAGAGAATTACAGATCCTCTGGAAAAATATCTTAATGTACAAAGCATTGCATTGACCCATGCTTCATGAAGCCCATGGGTTCCACAGACAGCATCTGAGGGTCCCATGGGCAGAAGAGAACAACGTGGTCAGATTGTGTTTAACTTCCAGGTGGTACAACATAGTTTACTAGTGATGGAAAGGTCCCTCCTCCTCCAAAAGAAGCAAGAACAGGGAGAAAAAAAAAAAAAACCTGAACCATCCGCACTTGCCTTTTATCCATGCATGATGTACTTAGAGTCTTAGCTCTTCTCTTGGGACAGTGGCTGTCAGCAACTGTCAGCTAACACTGGGCTTTTGTGTATCAATGATGTGCCCCTATTTCCATATCAAGAGCTGTGCCATCACTGTAGTCATTGGGCATGGGCAAACCACCTCTTCAGTCATAATGTCCCATAAAATGTTCAAG
Organism: Peromyscus eremicus; assembly: GCF_949786415.1. Taxonomy (NCBI): domain Eukaryota; kingdom Metazoa; phylum Chordata; class Mammalia; order Rodentia; family Cricetidae; genus Peromyscus; species Peromyscus eremicus. The sequence goes on from NC_081436.1 coordinate 34,376,156, forward strand.
GACCAGGACACCAAAAATGGTCTACTCTATACTTCTGTTACCTGAAAGAAAGTACTCACTTGGGACCAAGTCCAGAAATGTGGCCAACTCCTGGGAATTCCAAGAGGTTAGTTTTCTGACCTTCTCATATAAACTTAGTTGTTACTAGTAGGTGAACTTTTTTTAAAATAAAACTATAGCTGAGCATGCTAGAATGTGCCTGTAAACCCAGCCCAGGAAGGCTAAGGGAAGAGAAATGGAGTCTACAGCCAGTGGAAACTGGGTAGTAAGACTGGTTGAAACAAACAAACAAATACAATCCATTAGGCAGGTTAGATGGATCTCTGTGAGTTTGAGGTCAGCCTGGTCTACAATAGTAAGTTTCAGGACAGCCAGAGCTACATCGTGAGAACCTGTCTGTGGTGGTTTGAACAGGAATGGCCCCCACAGACTCATGTGTTTAAATTCTTGGTCCACAGGGAGTGGCACTATCAGGAGGTGTGGCCTTGTTGGAGGAAGTGCATCATTGGGGGTGGGCTTTGAGGTTTCAGAAGTCATTCTTTCTGCTGCCTGTGGATCCTGATGTAGAACTCTCAGCTACCTCTCCAACACCATGTCTGCCTGCATGCCATCATGCTTCCTGCCATGCTGAAAATGGACTAAACCTCTGAACTGTAAGCCAGCTCAATTAAATGTTTTCCTTTATAAGATTTTCTCTGGTCATGGTGTCTCTTCACAGCAATAAAACCTTAACTAAGACACTGTCCTAAATAGCAAAAAGGAAAAAGACAAAGAACATATGCAGGCAATCATTTCCCCTAAGTGCACCCTACAAAGAAGTTCTGCAATCTCTTGTCATGGTGCACAGAAGTTTGGGGTGAACAGGGAGGTGGTGAAGAAAATTCTGAAAGGAGTTTTCATTAAACTCAACTTGGCACCTCAAGAGCTGGAGGTGGTTTCGTTTGACCTGGGATAGTAAAGTTATTGCAAGAGTGTGTGCTCTGGACACACAGGGGTCCGGTGCCAACAGGAAGCTGGTGGGGATGGGGGATGTGTTGATTTTCTCCCTCGTGATGCCATTGTCTTTGTCTTTGAGTGTCTCAAATTGCCTGTGCACCAGATCTGCTAAAAAAACAGTGGTTGTTCAAGCTTCCCAGTGCTGTTAATGAAATCTGGGCTCCTCTGGTCTCTGGGCTTACTTCTAGGCTATGTGATTTGACACATTTCTTGAGCTTGTCTCCTGTGCTCTGACCATGCTCAGGCAACTGTGCCTGTGGGGTCCTTGGCTGGAAGTGGGATTGCCTCAGTAAGGAGACAGAAGTACCCCGATCTTACTGGGGTATCAAGTCTGTGAAGACAGAGAAAGTCACAGCTCTGGGTGAGCCCAGAGCAGTGTCCACTTAAACTCGGCATCTGAAGTCATAACTTAGGACACATTTCTTCCTTTTGGTTTACACCATATTCCATCTCAACCAGGAGAAGCTCTCTTGAGGCTGTTTCTGAAAGACGCACATATAAGTTGTCCAGGTAATATCATGCACTTCTCATTCCTTCCAGGCGAGAAAGAATGACTACTTTGAACCCCACAATGAAGGGCATGTCTGAGGAGAGTGGCTTGTGCAGAACACCTGGTTTTTGGCACTGCAGTATTCTATGAGACAGCAATGAATCCCTATTCTGTTGCCATAAGGAAGGTGAAGAAAAAGAAACGTTTTCTGTGGCAACTGCCTGATCTGAACTGTATCTACTTTCTCAGAAGCATCCCCAGAACCTGGAAAGTGGTAGTGGTACATACTAGGGAAGAGGGAATCTCAATTGAGGGATTTCCTCCATCCAGTTGATGGGTTTGTGGATCATTTCCTTGGTTGCTAATCTGATGTAGGGGTACCCATCTCACTGTGAATAGTGCCATCCCTGGGCAGGTGGGCCTGAGTGGGTAGTATAAGAAAGGTAGCTGAATGTGCCAGTAAGTAATGTTCCTTCACGACCTCTGTTTAGTTCCTGCCTTCAGGTTCCTGCCTTGAGCTCTGTGGTGGGTTCCCTCTACTGTGGACTCTAACCTATGAGTTGTAAGAAATATTCTCTTTCCCAAGTTGCTTTTAGTCCCTCAGCCTGATCTTTTCTATTATTCTCATGTGCCACACTTACCTGTTTCTTGGTTGCCTCCTTTGCCCGTCTGTGAAACTTAAGCTTCATGAGCACAGAGTTCTCCCGCTTCATTAACAGCTGTCTCTATTAAGCCTGGAAACAGAGGCTCAATGAATGAGTGGGTACACAGGTCAAAGGGAGGGTTGGGGACCTAGAAAGTGGATGAGAACATAGGAAGAGGTGGCCAGGAATGCCTGGAGTGAGGCAAGCCAAAAATGACATGGGCGATGTGGCAGGGATGTGAAATAGCAGCCATCCAGGTCACTTCCCAGCATGAACTTCCAGGCTTGCTGGCTGGACAGAGAAGAGTGGGGATGAAGGAGCAAGAGAATGTTGATGTCCGTCCGTGTCTGGGGGAAGTGAAGACGACAGATCCTGGGCGTTATCAGGATGTGGCGTCTAAGGTCAGAGGCCAGTGCACAGGGAAGAACCGTATGGAGAAGTGAGTGAGTCCCCCACGCCCAGAGTCTGCAGCAACCACACTGTCCAGCATGAGGCGCTAAGTGAAGAAAGAAAGGCCAGGAGCATGGGGACTGGGAGGAGTCCAAAGCACGTGGGGGCTTTCTTACTCTGCTGGCTAGCCATGCTGCCCTGGCTTCTAGGCCTGAGCCACTTTTAACCCAGAACCCATTCCATCTCCCCTCCTTTCCAGGCTTGTACCCATCAGGAGCTCAGTGGAGCAATGGCATGTCAGCCCTACTGGGCCCCTCAATCTCAGCTTTCTGGGGTCCTATCACTGTGTCTTACTTGGGTTTTCTTCCTAACTCACATGTGTTCTCCGGAAAGCTCAGAACATAGTCTGCCACAGGCCACCTCCCCAGAGGTGTAACTTGACATGAGAGTGACCCCCCACCCCTCCAGATCTGGTGGTACCTGGCTGAGTGCCAGCTCTTCCCTAGTCACCACTGATGAGCCTGCGGATTTTTTTTTTAATTTTTAAAAATGTATTCTTCTCTCATATATTATATCCCAACCACAGTTTCTCCTCCCTCCTCCCCTCTCAGTCCCTCCTCTCCACCATTTCTCTCCCTCCATCCACTCCTCCTCCGTTTCCCTCTGGAACAGAGCAGGCCTCCCAGGGATATCAACCAAACATGGCATATCGAATCGCAATAAGACTAGGCACCCCCCTTCATAGTAAGGCTGGATGAGGCAATGCAGTAAGAAGAAAAGGGTCCCAAAAGCAGGCAAAACTTTCAGAGACACCCCCCCACTCTCACTGTTAGGAGTTCCACAAGAATACCAAGCTACACAACCATAACATATATGCAGAGGACCTAGGTCAGACCCATGCAGGCTCCCTGGTGGTTGGTTCAGTCTCTGGGAGCCCCTGGGAGCCCAGATTAGTTGATTCTGTGGGTTTTCTTGTCATGTCCTTGACCCTTCTGGCTCCTACAATCCTTCCTTCCCCTCTTCTGCAGGATTCTCTGAGATCTGCCTAGTGATTGGCTGTGGGTCTCTATATCTGTTTCCATTGGTTGCTGAGTGAAGTCTCCCTGAAGATGATTACGCTAGGCTCCCATCTACAGTGAAATGATTCCTAAAGGTATTCTCCTATACTCACAGACAGGAGCCTCTGGGTCCTAAGGGAGGTACTGAGTGGTGGCTTCTACAATGCTGGGAAATGAAAGATGCCGAGGTGAGTGGGCTCTGCACTAGTTCTGGCCCTGTTATCCACAAGATTGCAAAGTGCTAGTGAAGCCCAGGACCAGGGGAATAACCTCAGCCCTGACTCTCCCTGAGCACACACCTTGAGCCACTCACCACTTATTCCTGAGCACTTACCCTGCCAAGCTCCCAACAGGCTAACTGTGAAGGTTGGAGTGCAGCAAGTGTTAATTACCCTATCATTGTCAAGAACCTCATATCTCCTGGTCCCCTCTTCCACCTAGAACACCATACCAGGATTCTAGAACTCACCAGAACCACAAGAAGACAGAAGCAAGCACACCCTCCCTAGTCCTCAACAGATATCCTTTCGTCCCTGTTGAACTTCGGTCACAATGAGATGTGACTTTCCAAGCCTTCTGCAAAGGAGTGATGTGGGAAACAGTTTATATTGGTTATTTCTGCAGAATCTCCTGTTCTCTCCTTCAATCACCATAACAACCTACATCCTATGAAAAGAGGGGAGTACTCACTGCAGCCGGAATGGGGAGCCAACAAAAGAAGCCTGACAGAAGTCAGTTCTTCAGGGATCATTTAGCTTCTCACGGACACCTGGTCCCCTGGTGACATCAGTGCTTTTTTCTGATCCCCAGGTGCTCATGGCACCTGTATACTGAGGACATCAGTTCAATGCGCACATCCTTCTTAAAATCATAGAGCTACAGACTGATTAGCTATCAAATTCCTGCAACAGCCATAGATCAAATAGAGAAAGGTTTGAAATGCATGCTCTAAGCCAAGAGGATGGTAGACTTTGGAATCTCAAGCTCAACAAGGAGCCCTTGGCCTGGGGAGATGAAAGCTATCATGGGGGAAAGAATGGAGGCTTCTATGTGCATAAATACTGTGAACTGTCTGTCTTCTTTTCATTCTAGAATGCCAGTATACGCATTTACCACGTCAGCGGCTGCATATTGTTCTCTGAGATATTTCTGTGTGCTCTACTCAAATAACAGCAGCAGGCCTACATAGCAGCCAATATAACAATTCACAAACAAAAGCAGTCCCTAACCAAGGGACAAGGGGGAATGGGTTGACCCTCTCAAAGAGTCTGAGACTTTAGGCTGGGCAACCTAGCACCCCTTAGTTTAAGAATGTGCTACCTGCAGAGTTCAGCTAGATCCTAGAGGACAGCTCTCGACTCCTATAAGCTCAACCATGTGGCAGCCCTGGTAATAGCCTGTGGGTGTGCTGCCACAGCTTAAGCAGAGCACACAGTATGCTAGTAAGAAAAGATGATGGACAGTTCACAATGGTGCAGAAGGAACAGTGGACACTCAGAGCCTAGGGTTATGTTTTCCCACCTTCTTTAGGTAATATCGTCAGAGAAATCAGGACTCTCTGGACATGTACCAGAGCTTTGTTTTGATGTACCTTGTAATACATATTGAAGGTACTGTACCAGATGAACAGCAGACACTGGCATTCTAAGGCATTGATGAAACACTTCTGAGGATGGTAGAAAAGCCAGAACTATCCTAGGGTCTTAGAAACAGAGTGGGTAGTTCCTGTCTGAAGCTCGTAGTCTCAACCAGGACCACAGAATGTTCAGTGTCCTGGAGCATGTCAAGAATCATCTATAAAGCTGAAGAGGCATTGGTTCACCTTGCATCCCCCTCCAGAAATATGGAAGGCACAGTTGCTGGTGGGTTAGGGGTTTGGGGGTTTGGGGGTTCTTATTAGAGCATGTGCTACATGTAGCACACTGCTTTGACTCAGATGAGGTGACACAGCAAACTCCCGGCTTTGACAGGTGAGCAAGGCCACAAAGATATTGTGGTATCTGTAGGCTTTGATGAGAGGAGCCATGCCTCATGGGGGGTGTGGTTCAATGGAGCTTTAGCTGTTGGAGGTATAGGCAACAGGGGAAGATGTCATGTGGAGCTAGAAGCAAGCTCCAGGGTGCATTCTTGATAAAGCCTTGACTTTTGTAAAAGACCATATTATCTATGATAGAGAAGTGCATGCTTTTTAAATCAACTCTCTTAGAGAAATGAAGGTAGTCTATCATCTAGACTGTACTCATTGTCTTACATTTCAAGAAAGTGGTTGAAAAATCATTCAGAGCTAAGTTTGGTACCTACTTTTCCTGTGAAATCTGAACAGCCAGGTGCCAATCCCTTGTTTTAACAGAGAAGGGGAAGTGGTGAGCTGTGTGTGTGTGTGTGTGTGTGTGTGTGTGTGTGTGTGTGTGTGTATCTCTGTGAGTGTGCATGTGTGTCTCTGTGTGTGTGTGTCTGTGTGTGCAGGTGCACGTGTTTGTGCAGATGTGCAGATGCCAAAGGTCAACCTTCAGTGCTGTTCCTCAGGTACCAGCTACTTTGTTCTTGTTTTGTTTGGGGTTTGGTTTTGGTTTTAGACAGTCTGTCAGTTGTCTGAGCCTCACAAAGTAGGCCAAGATGGCTGGCTAATGAGCCACAGAGATGTGTCTGTCTCTCCTTCCTCAGCACTGGTGTTACAAGCACGTGCTCAGCGCCCAGCTTTGTTACATGGGTTTTGGGAGACGAACTTGGGTCTTCAGTGTTACACAGCAAACTATTAAAAACTGCGCTATCTCCCCCGCCTGAGCTTTGATATTTCTATTTAGGCAAAGCAAGTGTAACTCTTCAGAATTGTGTAGATAAAGAAGAAAGGGTGGCAAACGAAATCTATGGCCTTTCCTCAGCCCTCAAGCTGGCCACATCTTACAAACAGAATTCATAAGAACCCGAATTTGTGCAGTTGAGGTGTCACAAAGAATGCCAAGCCTTCCCAGGGAGAAGGGCACAATGAGGTTGGTCATATTGCTTCCGAGCATGGCCCAGCCTCTCTACTCCTCCTCACAGTCCAACTGATACATCTGTCCAGTGTAATGATCACTGAGAGACACCCACGTGGTCTCAGATCCCAGTGAGCTCTTTCCTCGTGCCTGGGTTAACTCCCCCTAGACTAGTCAGCTCTCCAGCACTACAAGACACAACTGAGATCATTGAATTGGACAAGAAGACTATTTGATATTTCAGAAGTTTCTGTCCATGATCAGTTAGTTGGTCCAAGCCTGTGGCCAGTCAGCACATCAAGGCGAGGAGTGAGCTGTGTATCAAAACCACAAGTAGAGGAGAAGAGCAATGTTCAAGGGTCCCCCTCCCCTTGAGAGCATCACTCCCATGTCCTGAAGTCATCCCACTAACCCTCATCTTGGAGGTTCTGCAACCTATCACTAGTGGCATCTTAGGAACAAGCTTTTAAACCAATCACCATGGGGATTTAACATCAAAAGATTAGTAACACTTGTTTCATGATTCTTTAATCTGTCTCTATACACCAGGCTGGAGTCATCCAATCTCTGCACTATGTTAGTGGTCAAGTTTTTCCCAGGAGTCATACCAGCCCTGACTAATTCCTCTATAGTGACAAGCTATACTAATTATTTACCCAGGAACCTTGGTGCTGCAGGTCCAATGAGGCAAAAAACGACTTTCCCTGTTTCCTCACTGCATCTCCATAAACTCAGTCAACATCCTTATCCTGCTCCATAGTGAGAACCTGCCTTCGAGAAACCAGTCACCTCTTTATTCCACCACAGTCAACTCTCTCAGGTAGTAACTGCCTTTTCTCTTTTCATTATATGTCTAAAACCAACATCTCACAGGATGAAAGTAGCCTGTGAGGGAAAGGAATTGAAATAATGCTGGTCAAAATATAATCACAAGGGCTTAAGGTGTTGTCTAGTGTAGAGACAGCCTGAGGCATGGAGTAGAGATAATACGAGAGCTGGAACATTCAAAAGATCATTAGATAGTTTGGGTAGCACCCTGTATTTCAGAGGAAAGTCACCAGAAACATCTTTCAGGTCAGTTAAACAAAACCTCCTCAAAAATGTGTGGGATAGGTAGTACAGAGAAAGGCATAAGCAAGTGGCAATTGGCTCTGCAGGAATGGTCCAACCATCTCTTACTAAGATAAGATCAAGACCCTTTCTGATTTTGATTCACTTTCTTGGGATCCTTTGTGATTCCATGTCATAACCCAGGGGTTCCTGCCAAAGCCAGAACATTACCTGGTTTTGTAAATAAAGGTGTCTTGGAACATAACCATGTTGCTTCCCTTAGTGTGTTATTTCTGGCTGCTTTCACATCACAGGACAAGGCAGACTACTTGTGACAGAAATCTGATGACCAGCAAGGCTGAGCTGTTCTCTATGGGGCCCTTGAGAGTTTTCCAGCATGACTTTAGCTCATTTTTTTTCCAGGAATCTGTTTGAATCTACAAGTTCCCAGGAGAAAATTGAGTTGAGTGTTAGAACTGTGAAGAGGAAGGATTCCCTAGAAAATGATTGAATTTTTTTTCCGAGAGAACCTGAGACGGGTGATTATTCTTGTTCTCTCTCATTTAATTCTCTTTCCCATTTTTTTATTATTAAATCCTGAGCTAGCAGTTCATCCTCACCCTGGCAGATGTTTGCACAGATATGTCACTGAGCTAAACTCCTATTCTCTGGAGATTAGACATATACACATTGTGCTGATTTTAAAAAACATATTTTTTAAAGTGGGAAAATTTAACTCTCAAGGGAAGAGAAAGCCAGAGGGTCTGAGACTGAAGGCCAGGTAGAAACAAAGAATTGTTTTTCTGGCCCCATGGTTTGAGGGTTCCTTCAAGAAGTGAATTCAGAGAGCCACCAGCAGTAACATGTCAGCAATGCTGTGTAGAGCACACTAGGGGCTGTGGATTGAACTGTGTCACCTGACAAGGTATATTTATGTCTGCAACACATATCCGTGAATGCGAATTTATTCGGAAATAGTTTCTTGGAAAGAGAAATCAAGTTAAGATTTGATAATCATGAGTTACACATGAGTCCTATGATAATGATTGGTCATTTCAGCAAACAATGGAAATCTGAACAAGGATACGTAAAAAGGGTAATTCCATTTGAAGAGATAGACACATTGGAAGGGCAGCCATGTGAAGACAAATTCACATACTAGGATTCCTCAGTATTCAAGGAGAATTGATTCTAGAAAACTCCCATGAAGAACAAAATCTGTAGGTAAAGTCTTTTTTACACAATGGCATAGAGTTTGCTTATAACCAACAGATATCTCTCTGCATACTTTAATCATTTCTAGATTATTTATACTATATAGTACAATGCAATTGCTATGATTAGTGGTACTGTATTGCTTAGAGGATGATGGCAGAAATGGGTTTGTACATGTTCAGTTCAGATGCAATTCTCTGACATTTTCAATACACAGTTTGTTAAATTGACTGATGAGGGAACTGTGGGCATGGATAGCGAATGGTATTGATGTGATGCAGCTACACACCAGCAAACACAATGGATCACCAGCAGCTGCCAGCTGCCAGAGGGAACGACAAGGAAGAGGAAACATACTCCTATCTACATCTTGATTTCAAATTTAAGACCTCCAGAACGATAGGATAATGTATTTGCATTGTTTTAGGTCATTCGTTTGTTACTATATAACAAATCTAGTACAGTATGTATGTGATAAATGTTTGATAAGTAACTAAGTGAGTTAATAAATGAGCTAATACAAGCATCAACTTAAAGAGATTCAAAGCCAAGTATGTAGGTAAGAGATTATCGGTAAACCAAGGCAAAGCAAAATCAGTTAAAGAATCTGAGGCCCAAGAGAACGAACCTTCACCATATGGGCATATGGTGAAAAATAGAAGCAAGTGTAAGCATTTTCCATCTGATAAGTAAGGCCCATACCAAGCCCTTTACACCTGTGCCTCCCTCAAGTCAGGGTCTATAGCATCCTGGTCTCCTCCAACCACCTTCCCATTAAAATGGAAGGACTCCCTATGGCCCAGTCAGTACCTGCCTTCCAAAGAGAGTATAGACATTTCTCTATGGCTGCTTAAGGAGCTTTCAGTTATTTTCCTAACCACTGCTCCTGCCCAAAATATGATATCTAGATATACTCCATATTTCATGTTACAATGTATGTATGGCTCTTCATTCACAGAAGGAGGGAGGTGCTTTCACTCTACATGAATAATCCCCCCAAGCCCCACATGGAGATTCATGGATTAAATTTTAATCCTGGCTTTCTATGTCATGCTGGTCACTCTGCACTGTTGTATTACAGCCAGCTTATTTATGTGATGGGGAAATGCTACTGACCTGAGAGGAACTAGGTCATAGCACACACAGGGCAGCCACAGTGCTGCGGAAAGTAAGCATTTCTGACCAGTTTGATGTCAGTATGTGTGGGTGGGTGGGTGGATTGGGGTAATCTTACCGTAGTTTCCAAATAGTTCTGTGAGGAGGACAGGGCCATCTCCACCATTAAGGGAACAACTCTGAGGTCAAATTGCCTTTCCAAGATGACTCAGCCACTGAGAGACACATATAGGATTTAAACCCAAACTCCAGTTTCTGTGATTCCTTGACCATCATGTCCTATGCGCATGGTCACAGCTCAGCATCCAGAGAGATCGCCCGAATCAATCTGGGGCTATCATGTTTCTAACTTGAACTTTAAAAAGAACAAGTCAGGGACCACAGACAAGTGGGCTGAGTTACACTGGCGATAATGTTCTTGAATCTGGATGGCATAGGCTCCTAGCTATGCCTGTTTCTTCTCAGACCCTTCACTCTGCTCTCCAGGACATGTAGGGAATGGCATGTCACAGCATCACTGGCTCACTGCCATCTAGGAACATCAACCAGTGCAAAGCATTGGTAAAATAAAATAGTGGCAAGAAGGGGAAGAAGTCTATTTCTTTTCTTTTCTGGCGTCTTCAGCAGTGGTCCTGTCTCAGCCTTTTTGCTTCAGTATGGATGAAAAGTTATGATCTCACCCCATTGTTGGTTGTTTTTGCTCTTTTGGAGGGCCACCACCCAGCTCCTACATTAATCACACACAGAGGCTTATTCTTAATTATGAATGCCTGGCCTTAACTTGGCTTGTTTCTTGTCAGCTCTTTTTCACTTTAAAGTATCCCATCTACCTTTGGCCTCTGGGCTTTTTCCTTTTGTTACTTCTATATATCTTACTTTCACTCTCACTCCATGGCTGGTTGTGTGTCTGGGTGGCTGGGTGGTTGGGTGGCTGGACAGTTGGCCCCTGATGTCCTGCTCCTCTCCTTGTTCTTGCTCCTCTTCTTCCTCCTCCCAGATTTCTCCTTCTATTTATTCTCTCTGCCTGCCAGCCCCGCCTATCCTTTCTCCTGCCTTGTTATTGGCCATTCAACTCTTTGTTAGACCATCAGGTGTTTTAGACAGGCACAGTAACACAGCTTCACAGAGTTAAACTAATGCAACATAAACAAAAATAACACACCTTGAAATAATATTCTACACCACCCCATTGTCCCAAATCCTAGTTCCAGATTCTAGTACAGAGGCCCCTTCTGAATGTGACCGTTACCCATCACATCTCCCGTTTATCCTTGTCAATCATAAGCTTCTTGCTACTGTTAACCCAAGTAATTTTGTTACCACTGTTTGAATCTCAACTTTCCTCAGCCTAGAGAACCACTTCTCCATATTCAATGTGTTGTGTTTAGAAAACCTACAATGACTTTGTTTTACCCTGCTCAAATCTGGTTGATGAAATCCCAGAGGCCCCATGCTGTGTCTAGGGTATTCTTATTTTGTTTCTCAGAACTGTCCTAGTATACTTCCAGTAAACCCCACTTAACATGTGTATACACACACACACACACACACACACACACACACACACACACACCCTTTCATTTTGAAGTTAAATAGAACTGGTTTCAGATTGTTGCTACCAACAGAACCTTGACTGCTTTAGCACATGATGTATGTTCTGTAAACTATAAAGTGATTTGCAAGTGTGCACCTATCCCAGAAGGTGCTCAATGGGTGTTGGAAGAGAACGAAATTGTCCTCATTAGGCCCTGGCTGATATATACACATGCACACACATGGCAAAAGTGAGTATTCATTTGTTCTTCATTCTCACCACTACAGATCATTTGCTCTTCTCTATTACAGCCTGCTTTTCCTTGCCTCGAGGTCTCAGGCGAAGCTGTCAAAGACTGAAGAAATGTTAGACGTGCTAAGTTGCTACCCCCTGCTCAGAAGGAAACAGCATGCCACTTCCAGAGAGACGAAATGGAGACAAATACTCAGATTCATAGTTAAAAAGAACCTTTGGACCAGATCCAAAAGGGAATGAGAGACTCCTCAGGGGCTATAGAAAGGGAGGAAATTCCTAAAGACTTCCACAGATGGTAGAATATTGGGCTCTGACTGTCCAGAATGTTTTGCAGAGGAACTTTCTGTGGGTGTCCAATGGTGGGGCATGGAAGTGAGTCCCCTTAACTACACAGGGGAGGAGATGAAAAAACATGACCTCCTCTTCAGAGTTTGGAGGCCCTCCTTCAATTTAGAGGGCTCAGGACCTAGGGATTCAAGGAGTTTCTAAGGCAAAGGGCTAAATGAGAAGACAGAGGCTCGAGTATCAAAAACCAGCCCAGCCTCACCTGCCAACAACTGGCAAGTCCACGCCTTACTCCCTGCCCCTAACATAGGATATGGTGTTATTAAGTGACCAAAATTTGTCATAATGAGATGTGATTAGGATAACCCAGCCTCTTCTTTCAAAGCCTCTTGAGCTGTATTCATCACAGAGCCTTTAGAGAGAATTATTTTGATCAAATTACATTCCTTTCAGGCATGCTGTAAAGGTGAAAGTTATCAGAGGGGGAAGAGAGTGATTGTGGGCTGGGGTGCTCTGCCGATTAGATTGGGTAGGAATGGGGAGGAAGAGATGGAAAATACAGAGCTCTGAAAGATAGCATGATGGAAGTTACCCTGGAAGTAAAGCTAAGAAAAGTAGATTCAGATGCCGAGTCCTCTTCCCAGCCTTACCACCCAGCAACTCCTTCTGAGCAGTCTTCCTTGTTAAGACAGCTTCCACCTCTGTATAGTGGAGTCAGAAACACCCTCTGCTTCCTCCCTGTAGTCTTGTGCCTCACAATGGTAGAAAGAACACAATCAATGTGCAACTCTGGGTTCCCAGGCAGAGAGCTCTGAGCCCGATTACATGCCTTACACAGGAGGACCAAGATGAGTTCCCCTAGCCACAATGGGCACCCTTCTAGTGTGAACACCTGCACACTGGCCCAGTCACTAAAAGAGAAAGCTCCAGGTTAAACCTCTATAAACGGAGTATCTTGAGGGTGACAAGTTCAACTGAGGCTTCCAGTTCTTGCCTCACTCCCACTAATTTGCCATGGACATTGGCCATCCTTAACCAAACAGGGAATCCTTTGCAATGGAACTATCCATATCCTCTGGGAAATGGAAGTGGGGTATGTATAAAACATAGTTCCTAGTTCGATAGGAAGTACATTTGTGCTTGAACAAGGCCCAAATCAGCCTGGCACTCAACAGAAAACCTAAAAGAGTCTGGGATCTGAATAGCTTTGTTCGACAGCCATTTTGTTAGGTCAAGAGATGCAGGAACATTTGTGGAGATCATACTTTGGGTCACACTGTCATTGCTCCTCGATGTGTTTCATTTCATCTGTTTCTCGGATTAAAGTTCTGCCTCGATAACAACATTCACATCTTATAGATGAGGAAATCAAACACAAAGAAAATGTGGATAGATTCAATGAAGCAGGCAATGAATTCATAGCAAGGCTGAGATCAGTGCCTGGGGCTACCGACCTGCATGATTGTGTAAACAGTCGCGGGAAACCATCCATTCCGCATGATATGCCTCCATCAGCCATCTTCAGCCACATGTCTCCTTTCACTTTTTAGACAGCTCTGCTGGGCAGACAGGCAGACACTATGTCCCCTATCCCACTAGCGACATAATTGGAGCTCAGAGAGCTGATATAACTGCTATAATGAATGCCACACATCCAAACCTCATGGAGGAACATTCCAAGATTAAGGCTAAAACATACCTCCTGCCTTTGGAGAAGCCAGACAGTCTTTTCTAGAGGAAGGAGAGGTGACCAACAAGTTCAGAGAACCATCATGCTCACATTCAATACTGCCATCAGTTCCTTAACTTACTGTTGTGACCAAATCACCATCAGGAAGGAAGGGTTTCATTCTGTTTACAGTTGAAGGGTCCAGTCCATTGTATTGAGGATATTATGACAGCAGAACTATGAAGCAGATGGTCACACTGTATCCACAGTTAGAAGGCAAAGAGATATGACTGTTCAGCTTTCTGTCTCCCTTGTATACAGTCTGGAATGCCACCCATACGTTGGTGTCACCCACGATGAGGGGTGGGCATTCCCATGTCAATTAACCCAGTCTAAACAATCAAAGATAAGCCCAGAGATTTGTCTCATAGGCAATCAAAATGGTTTCTTTTCTTTTGGGCATTATAATGCAGATACCAACACAAAAAAAAAGTGACCACTTCCCATCTTACCTTTTTACCCTGGTGAGAGGGAGTGAAAGGCACAGCCATCCTCACCTGAAAGGTGACAAAGAGCTGTCCCTCCCAGGTGGACACCTTCCAAATTCCATGTTACAGCTACTTTAACTGTCTATGGGACATACTGATGATTTTGTGTTAATAATTGGCAGCTTCTATGTAAACATCAAAGATGACAAAAAGCTATCAAAACTTACACTGGGACTTCTCATTTATTTTTCCCTTTTAGGCAGAAAGTTTCACCCCTCACAGGTTGTCAGTTTCCACAGGCAGGCCATAGTCTCCTTAAAATGCTTCTAATAAATTCCCATCTGTACTGTTTTATAGATGTGCCTATGGAACAGGACATTTTCTACATCTGTCTTAACCTGTGTGGCTGCTGAGCCTTAGAAGTGGGGCTAGTCAGCTGCTGAACTAAACTTTTAATTCAGTTTTAATGAATTTAAATATGATTAATGGTGTTGGACAACACCAATGTAGATAATTACTAAAGAAAATATCAGGCAGGTTACTCCTGCATACACTTGTTTTTGTAAACATATGATCATTTGAGTTGGTTTACCCTTTAGATTTATCCGTTGGCCCCAGCATTCTGCACTGCAGGGGATTCACAGTTGTGTAAACACTCTGCTCACCAAAGTAAATGCAAGAAAGAGGCCACTTGGTTGCTTATTGGGATTACACTATAAAAGCTCCAAGAGTAATAATAAAATAGCTGAGCCCTTAGAAATACATACCAGATTGTAAGCCTGCACCACCTACCTTTCCCAGAGATGCCTGACTTAGAAACAGAAGTTTGGCTTTTTTATAGCAATGCTTTTATTTTTTATTTTTTTTATTCATTTTATATACCAACCACAGTTCCCTCCTCCCATCCCTCTTCCTGCCTCTCCCACCTCCCCACCCCACCCCCCATGCACTCGTCCAAAAGGGTAAGGCCTCACATTGCTATAAAAATAAAAAACTAAGCCACAGCCTGAAAAAAAAGTTTGAATATCAATTAGCAGTCCTCACCTACAGAATTGCACCTCACAGGCCATGGGTGTGTGGTTGGACAAGACTTTCAAGCTGACCAAGTTGCCTGCTCCTTGCCAGCAGGTCTCTCAGGTTGCTAGCTCTTCACTCCCCCTTGCCTGCCTTAGAATTGGGATGTCTTGATGGGTAGCCCATGCCTCACTCAAGAAATCCAAGTCCCTTATGGTGATGATGAAATCCTCCCATGAATCCTGGCTTCCTGGCAGCTTTCTCCAGAGTTGCCATTTCCCCAGCTCCAGCAGGAGAAATAATGAGGCTACTTTTATGGTGACTTAGGCCCTCAAGCTCTGGTCAGGGAGCTGGGTCAGAACAACCACAGCAGAGCCTGGGATAGCTGTGTGTTCCCTATGTCACCCAAGTGATCTATCTGCTGCTAGATCTGAGAAGTGACCAGCCATTCTTGCAGCCTTTGATAAAGTCTTCTAGAAGGAGCGTCCTTCCAGAAGTTCTGTGCTAGCTCCTGAGTCTAAATCTGTCCTCTGGTCAGCATCACTGACACCACCCTACATTTAGTAAAACTGTCTCCGCAATGATTCCTGATGTGTGTGTGTTTCCTGCCCACGGAGATTGCAATGCTTAGAGAGATGAAGACCCTTGCATCCAGCATCTTTTCAAGAAATGTGGATTATGTACCTGGTCTGTACCCAGTGCCATACTACAGTGTGAAGGGACATCGGGGAATAACACCACGAGATAGCTCTGCTCACAAAGAGCTTGTGCTACCATTAGGAGAGACTAAAAATAAATGAATCAACAAATCTAGGTGTTAATCGTTGACAACAGACAGAATCAGGGGACAGACAGTGATGCAGGGGAATTTGAAGGAGGGATTCCACGACCTTCTCTGATGAGTCCCTTTTGAGCAGAGACCTGGAGGAGTTAAGTGTCTCAGCCATGAAGGGAGTCAGGCAAAGCATCATGGGCAGAAGGACTGAGCTGAGGCTGGAGGAAATGGCAGGCTGCGATTTGATGCGGGTCTGACTCCTAGTCCAAGGTGTCCTTTGGCCACTTCTCACTGGCTCACTACCTTAGCATCAATGCAAAAACAAAACAACAGAACCCCAACAAACAACACTCACCCCAAATGGAATAAGAGTTTCTTCCAGAGCCAAACTTGAGTTAACCTAGGAACATGCTGTGTTGGTCTCCTTAATGATAATGTTCCAACATGGAAGTGGTTTTGTGGAGTTTCATAGTAATAGAACAAAGATTACTATAAATCAAGGCTTATACAAAATTAAATTAGTGGACACATCAGAGAAGAAGATAGAAGAATCTCTTCTATAGGTCTCAGATGCTAACTGATAAAACGTTCTTAGCTTTGGGGGTTGGTGAAAGTTAGTCGTCTGCTACGTTAAATAGTTTGCAAACGGTTTTAACTTTTAGTCACAGGATATTAGTTCTGACAAAAAGATGAACAAAGAATGGCTATTTAGAGAGCTGAAACTAGCCCAAGATAAAGTATAATTAGGTTCTGGGCCTGCAACACTCCAACCTCCACACTGCTGTGGTTCTTAGCAGTCAACTGGTGTTTGCAGACAGCTTCTTCTCTGGAATCCTCATTCGAGTTAGTAATTGCTACTCACTGATCAGTAGTATTCAGTAGATGAAGGTTATCCTTCCTATTCATCTGGGCAAAACAAGAGGGGAGGGGGGAATTTGGCTACCATGGGGGGAAAAATCCAGTATGTGGGAAGAAGGGGCTGTTGATCACTGGAAACTGTTTGTTCCTCATTGTGAAGATTATCAGTTGCATTTTACAAATAAGGAAACTGAGGCCAAGAGGGACAAAGGACTCTGGCTTGCTAAAGTTTTCCTAGTTAGTATCAGAAAAAGAAAAAAAAAACAGTGAAAAAAGGAAGAAAGAAAAAAGGAAAAAAAGGAAGGAAGGAAGGAAGGAAGGAAGGAAGGAAAGAAGGAAGGAGGGAGGGTTTTGCATCTGACTTGCTAGCGGTGTCTCCCATTGGTACATTCTCTGCTACTGTCTTTTGAGGGAGAGTTATAATAATCCAGGGCATCCGGCAGCAGCTGCACCTCTGTAGCTGAATTGGGCTTAAAACCAGACAAGAGGCCCCACCCCCACCAGGCGAGGACTGATCGAGCGCCCTGTAGCAAGTGCCCTCTTCTTATTACTGACTTCCAAAGGAAGAAAGAGACTTTCGCTGAAGCATGTGACAGCTGACACCGAACATCGCAACTGCAAATTGCAGACTTATTAAATCCATTAGAATAATTATAACTGAGAATTTACTTAAAAGCCCATAATGACTTCTTTAGACAGCCTTTTGCTTTAGCGCCTTCTCCCATCTCTGTCACCCTCCCGACTCCCTCCTAGACACAATCCTCCTGCAAGACCAAGATGGGAGCCTTTATTCTCTTTATCAGCCTCCCTCAAGCCCAAGGTCTTGAGGGCAGGATGGCAAAAATCCTACAACAGAAAGAAAGTGAGCCTCTCTATGCTTCCCTGTTTTGCTTCTGCCTCATATTGCATGGTTGGTTGGTTGGTTTTTTTAACTAATTTGCAGAGGGGAACCTGAAGGAGATGCCTGCCCATCTGATGAACTATCTCCTACTACACTAGTATGTCCAGCTACAATGCCCCATAGAAGAAGACCTACCCTAGGCAGGCGGTCCTTTTTCCCTTCCAGAATATGTACTGCTTCTATGCATAACTTTACTGGGGACTTTTCCTATAACAATCTAATTCCTTTAATTCTTGTGAGTCTCATTTGGGTGCTCATGTCTTATCGTGGCTTGCCTTTCCCAGTGTTTAATGTTGTCCTGGAGCCACAGATAGAGCCTAAAGAAATAATCGCAGGATAGATGAATACATGAATGAGTAAGCCCATGTCCACATTACTGCCATGTGCTCTCCATTGACACCGAAACAATGAATTCCAAGGTCTGTTCAGTGGTTGCAGAAAAAGCAGCAGTCAAACTAGGTGAAGCCCCAGCTCTGGAAGGCTTCTGGTTTGGTGCAAGAGACAACACGGAATGACAACTTCTGACAGCGTGGTTCCTACTGGAAGCAAAAACTAAGCCAGCATGGCAGAGGCAAGAGGGAAGAGGGCTGTGTCGATGTGGAGGGGATGTGTTCAGAAGTCACTCATGGGTTTCCCATCCGTCCTCTCTGACCCTCCTAAGGTAGAACCATCATTTGAGTCTCGGCAATAATCTTCCCAGTATAACATTATGGCCCCCTGATTCTCGTGAAGCTAAGGGTAACTAAGGCAAGCTAAGACTGGCCTTCCTGAAAGACTTTCTCAAAGAATGAGCAGAAGCTAGAACATAGATGTTTCTCACAAGTTTCTTCTTTCTACCTGCCTGTACACATAATGGATGTCAGTACAATGGGTGAGACCCCAGCAACCTTTCTTGAATTTCAGGGCGAAAACAATCTCTAGATATTAGTAGGAGAAAGATTGATATGCCTAGTCTTGGTCACTAATGACTACATTGGGCATGTTTCTTGCACACTTGTGACGCCTTCTCTCAATGTCCTTCTCACAAGTCAGTTAGCCTTTGTGGTGTTAACTGGGGTGATGGAAGGCTTTCCACTGCTACCAGAAGTCAGTTTCTATGTAATACAAAGGCCCTTTTGAAGAAGTAACATCTAAGCTGAGATCTATCAGGTAGGAAGCAAAGACCACGGAAACATCAGATAACAACAGATGTGAAGGTAGAAATGTGTGCTGTGTTCTAGATTCAGAGAGAAGGTCAAGATGAACAGGGGTCACACATCAGAAGATCAAGTTGTGGTGCAGTTCTCATCTCAGAGCCCAGATCTGTTCCTGAGGTACACAAGGAGCTGGGGTACTCTAATAAAGGATGAAAGAAAAAGGTAGGAAACAGGAGGAGGAACAAATTATTAAAGATAACAATTTTCTTCATTTCTATATCTTTGAACTCCCCAGAACAAGATATATAAGTAAGGGTATGATAGACAGAAGAGCTGAAAACCTTATTGACTTTGAATGGACAAGTGTTCTCTGACCTCATCTTGTGGCCCCAGGTTTCCACATGCTGGGCCCAAGCACTTGTTTGTCATCATGTTGAAAGGTCTTTTGGTGTGGCTGAACTTTTAATTTTCATTCATTCTTCCTTTCTACCTGTGGCCAGAGGGCTGACTAGACAGTGTGTAGAGTGATACTGGGATCCAGTCCCATCTCTGACTCTTGTTAGTTGTGTGACTGGGTGGCTACTCAACCTACATATGCCTGGGTTTTCTCCTCTGCCAAATGACACTCATCCTCTTTGAGTGAGCTGAAGGTCAAGTGAGTAATGCACTTAGAATGTGCTGTGCTTATTTACACAAGGGATTAGAAAGAAACCAAGAGTTCCAGAACAAAGATGTATGGGAGGCAAAGTCACAGAAGTATGGAAGTGGCCCCAAGTAGAAAGACAGGTTTTTGATTTTGATTTTGCAAATTAATTACCACAAGAGATTAACCACAATGGAAGATCAAATAACACCCAGGTAGACTAAGTGGCATGGCTGTTTGACACCAGCTAATCCCAGTTTGGACCCCGTACCACTACAATGATGAGTAAAGAAGTCATGGTAGCAGGAATGGAGGTCATGCTGACCCCAATAATGCATATCCCCAAAGTTGATCTAAACTTAGCCATTGGAGAATATCCTATCCATCAGGAAGAGGACCAAAGCTGAGCCCTGACAGGGCAGCCTCCCTTGCAGTACCAACTGGCTGTGTCATAGCAAATTAACTATCTGGGACCTCTTCCGCCCTGAAAAGTGGTTCATTTTAGTAGGAGTTGGCATGTCTTTCAGGTATGCCTTTACCTCTCACACACACAGAGCCTCATTTGTATCATTATCCTGGAGCTTCTAGAATGTTCTTTCACTAGCATGAGATCCCAATAACATTGCATAAGTCCAAGAAATCATGATGTACAGCAAAGGAAGTTTAGAAGAGAACTGAGAACATGATAAAGGATTTGTTATCACAATTTATTATACATCACATTGCTGTGGGATGTTCTGTATGACAAATGTGTTGCTGATTGGTCAATAAAACACTGATTGGCCATTGGCTAGGCAGGAAGTATAGGTGGGACAAGGAGGAGAATAAAGCTGGCAAGTGGAAGGCTGAGTCAGAGACACTGCCAGCCGCCACGATGATAAACAACATGTGAAGATGCCGGTAAGCCACGAGCCACATGGCAAGGTATAGATTTATAGAAATGGATTAATTTAAGCTGTAAGAACAGTTAGCAAGAAGCCTGCCACGGCCATACAGTTTGTAAGCAATATAAGTCTCTGTGTTTACTTGGTCAGGTCTGAGCGGCTGTGGGACCGGCAGGTGAGAGAGATTTGTCCTGACTGTGGGCCAGGCAGGAAAGCTTTAGCTACATCACATCACTCAGAGCTATGGCCCATTATATGGTCAGAAGTCCTTTCAGAAGTGTGGCATTATGAGTATAGAGGATCTCCTCAGAACTGCTCAAGTTGAAGCCCTTCACCCAGGACTATGTAGGAAGAACATTTGGGAATTAGAATAAGTGGCCTCACTGGCTATTACTGCCAGTGATCATGTGGAGAAGATACCTTTCCTGTTCCCATTACTCTACTCTGAAGAGTTAATGGTTCTCTCCAAATGGGGAACACCGTTTCAAAAGGATATAAGGATACTCATATAGAACTGCTAGCTTGGCATCCTGTGCCAAGGAACCACCAGACCTGAGAAACAGGAACCATGCTGGCCAGAGTTACATCTTCTGAAGATAGAGAAGGTCATGTGACTGATACATAACAAGTTTGTGGAGGAAGAGTTTGCTCTAGTCCCATGCACCTCTGCTCGACAATCCTTTTATTAACTATAAATAGGAAAGGCAATGACTTGAGAAGAGCATGGTGACACAGCTCAACTGCCTCTGAGATGGTCTCAGCCACCCCAGTGGGTAAGCCACTGAGACCAACAAGCTCCCCTAAGCATGATGGGAAGTGGAGTGAAGAGGGAAGAGGAAGCTGTGATTATCATTTGAAGTCAAAGACCAGCTGCCCTTTGAAGGGTTGTGTTAGTTATTTTTCCTGTTGTGAAATAATCTTTTTGTACACTGTGAAGATGTGCTGCTCTCATTGGTTTAATAAAGAACTAAATGGCCAATAGCTAGGCAGGAAGAGGTTAGGTGGGACTTGAGGTCAGGGAGAGAGCTCTGGAATGAAAAAGGGCAGAGTCTCCAGGAGATGCAGGGAGAAGCAAGATGAACATGCTGTGTTAAAGAAAGGTATTAAGCCATTTGGTAAGATGTAGGTAAGAAACATAGGTTAATTTAAGTTGTAAGAGCTAGTTAGTAACAAGCCCAAGCTATCTGCCAACCATTTATAATTAATAATAAGTCTCTGTATAGTTATTTGAGAGCTTGCTTGTGGGACAGAAAATTGTGCCTACATTTTCCTGTTTCTAAAATACCCTTAAAAAGTAACTTAAGGAAGGAAGTATTTATTTTGGCTCACAGTTTGCAGATATAGTCCATCATGTAGGAGAAGTCATGATGTCAGGAACTTGAGGCAGCTGTTCACATTGCTTCCTCAAGCAAGAGGAAGAGAGATAAATGATGTACCTTAGCTTATGTTTTATTTTGTTATACAGAATCTCAGCCCACACAATGGTGCTACTCACAGTGGTGGGTCTTTCTGACATCAAATAACCTAATCTTGATAATTCTTTATGAGCATACCCAGTGTCTTAGTTATGGTTTCTTTTGCTGTGAAGAGACACCATGACCACAGCAATTCTTATAAAGGAAAACATTTAATTGGGTGACTTACAGTTCCAGAAGTTCAGTCCATTATCATCATGGTGGACATGGCGGCATGCAGGTAGACTTGGTGCTGGAGAAAGAGCTGAGAGTGGAGAAGGTGCTACATCTTGATCCCCCAGACAACAGGAAGTGGTCTGCCACACTGGGTGTAGCTTGAACATATATGAGACCTCAAAGCCCATCCCCACAATGACATGCTTCCTCCATCAAGGCCACACCTACTCCAACAAAGCCACACCTCCTAATAACGCCACTCCCTATGAGCTTATGAGGGCCAATTACATTCAACTACCACACTTAATATCTCCTAGGAGATCCTAGATCCCATTAATCTGATTAGCCATCATTAGAATATGACACAGTCTAAGTGCACCTGTACATTTTCCCAAGGAGAACCTGAGGAGGAACAATGAAGCTTCCATGAAGAAACGAACAACAAACAGTACAAGGGTCTGACTGTGGACTGGTTCGAAAGTGCAGCCCAGGGCACTTCCAGGGCTCAAGATCTTATCTTCTTCTACTGACAGACAACCCTCCAGGCCCTTTTGCTGAAGACTGGCCTGAGCCCAGGAAAGTCACCTCTGTGACAGATAGGCCTTCTCCCTGGGAAAGGCTACATTAAATAACTGGCCTGGACTAAGAAACCAGGACCCCATTCTGACTCTCATCCAGCTAGCTTTGCAGAGGCAAACAGCCCTAGAACTCCCCTGGCCAATGCCGAGGCTGGTGAGTGCACAATATTACAATGAGCTCCTTCCTCATACTCTCCATTGCTGGTCCCAGTGATGTCCCTAAATGCCCTGAATGGTGAACTCCTGATCAGAGTGTAGGCCTAAGGATGCTGACTTCACAGGTCATCACTTAGGTCATTCAGTGACTACCCATAAAAACAGTCTATCTGACACCCTTCACAGTTGACTGTGTAAATTTTTGCTGAATAGTGCAAGAGTCATCCTTTTTCATTTCTGCTTATCTAGGTTTTTTTTTTTCTATCCAGCCTCATGCTTATACACTGGAAGAACATGAGCTATACTCTATCCTCCTTTGTCAGCAAAAAATATCACCACTTAATATACAAGCCCAACTCGGTCTCCCTTGGGCCACCTACTGTGTCCTTATCCCCTTCCTCAAGGCCTTGGCACTTGCTGTTCCCCAGTCCTGGGGAGATTTTTCTTAGACAGACAGTTGTAACACCTCCATTTAGACTATCTGCTCAAGTGTTATTTTGTCAGAGAGGCCTTTCTTGGCCAGTCCCATCAGATGCTCCCCACTATCAATTTCCTTGAACCAACTTCGTTTTCCCATGGCTCTCCTCATCACCTGCTGTGTGTTTTGCTGAGTGTCTGTCTCCTACCGCTGGACCAGCTCCTGAGAAGGAGTTTGTGTTTTAATTGCTACAAAGCCAATCCTACTACAGAACCCAGCACACAGTATGGACTCAGTTGAGTGACTGAAAGAGCAATCTAGAATTTCCAGGAGACCATTCATCCCGAATTCACACCTCTCCCATCAATGAACCTGGTTATTTCATCTCCCACTGGGGAGAGACCATCTTAGAAAGGTGACATGTCTACCAGCTGCCACATAAGCAGGGCCCTTGAGAGCCTGGATTTGAATCCAGGCTTCAGGGTGACAGCTGTCATGTTTGGACAGGACTATGGGGGGACTTGCTTCCTTTCCCTGGGGCCACATCTGAAAGCCCTTTGCTTCCCAAAGGTTTGTTTGTGCTTTAAAATTACTGAGTTTAAACAGAGTAAAAGATAAAGACAAAAACAAGCTTGGCTTTCATGAGTGTGTGTGTGTGTGTGTGTGTGTGTGTGTGCGTGCGCGCGCACACACGTGCGTGTGCGTGTGTGCATGTGTGGTGTTTGGTGTGCGTGCGTGGTGTGTGTGTGTGTGCATGTGCGGGTGTGGTGTGTGTGTGTGTGCGCGCGTGTGTGGTGTGTTGCACACCTGAATGTGCATGTGTTTTCTCCCAAGATTTTCCAGACATTGCAAATCATAAGCTTCTAGAACCAGAGTGTCTCTCTAATATGACAGAGAGAAAGGCAAAACACTTGACCTGTTGTGAGACTCACGCAGTGGTGCTTCCTTTTGGCTTCAAACCCAGGAAGTCGAGAACTCAGTACCAGGCCTGGTTCATAAGACCCACACACAGAAGCCTGAGGGAAAAATCCGTGGCCTTTCACAAGATGATTTATTAAGATATGTGGATGCTGCAAAGTGTATCCTATTTTTGAAACACGTGGTTCACGTGACTTACACACCTTTAAAACAGCTCCCAAATACATGGCTCTTTGCCCCCTTGCCCCTTACCCCATTCCCGGCGTATAGTAAAACTCTGATGAAGACAGGTTCTCCTTCTTTCCCTGCCTGTGGGAAGAGAACAATCCTGTCTGTCAAGCCCTTTGAATGATCTAATTGTGCTGTAAATTCAGGGTTTCATGTAAGGGTCACTACAGTCACTCATATGAGAAACTCACATCCTATCGAGAGCTTTAAGGGTAAAATGTGGGTTCTGTGAAGAAATAAAAAGGCAAGGAGAGCCACAATCAAGAATCACCCAATTTAAATCATGCTTTTTGGTGGATTTTAATCAGATGATTATATAAAATGTAAATAAGAAAACAAAGAAACAGAACTAGCCCAGAGATTCCAGTAATGGTATTGACTGTTAGCACAGTAGATGCCTGGATTCATTACAGAGTTCTCAGGATGAAGACAGTGTGGTGTGAGCATGGGAACAGGTTTGGAGCTGCAGAGACAGTCCAGGGCCAGAACCTCATCAACAGTACAACAGCCGTCAGTGGGGGATGGAAAGACACTGATGGACTCATTTAGGGTAATTGTCATTAACATTAATACAAATATATTTTCCTAAGACCTGTTTTTGTAATGTTATACACAAAAGTCAACTTCCCAAAACCTGGAGACCCAGAGTTAAAGTTGAAGCTACAGTAATTTTATGACCCAGAAGAGGACCTGATGGCTTCTAGCTAAGAAGAGAATTAATGAATAAGACATACAAAGCACATTCAAAATAAGGATTAAAAAAAACGTAGTCAAAATTAAACTGAAGAGCATCAATTTATCAAAAGGAATTGTAGAGAGTGAAGATAAACCAAAGCTTGGGAAAAACATTTGCTGTAGATAAAATTGGCAAATACTTTTGAGAATATGTGGATTACAAACCAAGAAGAATAAAACAAACAAGTCTGTAGAAACATGGACAATGCCAACTGTGCTCAATAGAAGAGAAAAATACAAACCAACAATCAACAAGCCAAGAAATGTTCAACCTGCCTGTGCACTGGCAAATGTGGGATACAGGCCTGCTGAAGCATGTTGTAATGCTGCCAGAGTAACTCCAGTCCAAATCTGGTATTTAAATGATACACAGAATGTGGGATGGAGAGGGTCCCATATATCCCAGCATGGCCTGGAACTCCTCATGCCTCTCCCCTTGCCTCCAGAATACCGGGATAATGAGCATGTGCCACCACACGTGGTTAATGTGCTGCTGGGATAGAACGCAGGGCTTCATGTACACTAGATAAGTACTCTGCCAACTGAGCTATATCCTCAGTTTAATGTTGAGGACTCTTCTTTACCACTGTGAGAAGAAGGGACATGTGATAAAAATCACCAAGATGGTAATTTAACTGGTTAGAGCTGACTTAGAGATTCATGTTAACACCGACATTTGTGCTTCTGGGCACATAATTTGGAAAATTGGGCATATTCCCTGAGATACATAACAAACATGGCCATGACTAACTACGCCATACATTATTCAGAGCATCAAATGAGTGTGCTAAAACTAAGAAAATAGATGGAATGACAATTACAAAGTTTAAGATCAGCAGAGGATCACCTAGGAGGTTGGAAAAATACATCCTTGTTTTTAATCTGTGAGGACATTAACAGAGAGGACTGATCACAGAGTGGAGATCTACCTTGAATGTGGACAACACCATTCTACAAACTGGAGCCCTTAGACAAGGAAACTGGTGGCAGGAGAAAACCATAGGACATCAGCATTCTTCTTTCTCTACTTTCTGGCCATGATGATATGAAGAACATTGCTCCACCATGCTTTCCCCACCAGAATGGACTAAACCCTCTAAGCCAGGTGCAAAATAAATAATTCCTCCCTTAAATAGTTTGTGTCTGACATTTTGATCACAGCGATGAAACTCTAACTAATACAGAGGTACAAGAGCTTCAACGGGCTTCTATAAATCTTCCTTTTAGATTTACTTATTTTTATTTTGTGTGTATGAGCGTTGTGTTTGCACATATGTATGTGTCCCACATACACGCTATGCCTGGTGCTCACAGAGGACAGAAGAGACCTCAGATCCCCGAGAAGTGGAGGTACAGTTATAAGGTACCATATGGGGACAGAAGAGACCTCAGATCCCCGAGAAGTGGAGGTACGGTTATAAGGTACCATATGGGTACAGAAGAGACATCAGATCCCCTAGAAGTGGAGGTACAGTTATAAGGTGCCATATGGGGACTGGGAAGCAAACCTGGGTTCTCTGCAAGAGTTGCAAGTGCTCTTTTTTTTTTAAGATTTATTTATTTATTATGTATACAGTGTTCTGTCTGCATGCATGCCTGCATGCCAGAAGAGGACACCAGATCTCATTGCAGATGGTTGTGAGCCACCATGTGGTTGCTGGGAATTGAACTCAGGACCTTTGGAAGAACAGCCAGTGCTCTTAACCTCTGAGCCATCTCTCCAGTGCGTAAGTGCTCTTAACTGCTGAACCGTCTCTATATCCCTGATTCCTATTGTTCTTATGATGCTGTTCCATGATCACTGAGAACTGCTGTGGTTTAAATGTGAAATCCCACTGCCTCATGAGTTTGAACGCTTACTTCCACATGGTGGTGCTATTTTGGAAGATCGTAGACCCTTTAGGAGATAGAGTCTTGCTAGAAGTGGATCATGAGTGGTGGGGGAGTCCTCAAGACTTTCCTCTTCATTTTCCTCTTCCTGACTGCCAATTAATATCACTAGCCAACTTCTGGCTTCAGTCACCATTCTTTCCCCATCATAATGGACTGTACCCCCTGGAATAATAAGCCAACACAAACCCTTTTTTCCTTAAACTTCTTCTTGTCAGATATTGGGTCACAGAAATGAGAAAAATAAAACAAAGATCATTAATTTTCTATTCTAGTAAAACCTAAAATTTACAATTTTAGCCATTTTTCAGGGGAAAATTTCATGGCATCAGCACATTTGAATTTGGGGACAATCATCAATACCCATCTTCTGAACTTTTTCATCCTTAAAAGTTCCTGGAGAGGTGACTGATATGACTAGATTTTCCTGCATTGGGAAGCTAAAGTGAGAAAGTAAGCAAAAACTATGAAATGTAAACTAGAGTGTGTTTGGACAGGGAGATGACTGGTGATTTTGTGGAAGTCAAATTTGATCCCTGGAAGGAAGGATGCCATGCTGAACAGAAATGGCCAATGACATGTAAGAAAGGCAATAGACTTCCAAATGGCCCATGGGGGAATATGCAGAGGTGGTCATTGTTAATCGCATTTCTGGAAAAAAAGAGGGTGAAATACAAAGTAAACTGGCATTTCCAGGTTGGACACACAGTGTAGTTGGTTACAGGAATCAGCTTTAGAAAACTCAGAACAGGTTGGTTAGGTTCTTTTCTGTTTTAAAAACAGACATGATCTGTGATCTTTGCCCACACAGGGCAGGCATGGGGTAACCCTTCTCACATGGTCCACTCCACCCCAAGTCTTATCTCCACTGTCCCTTTACAGATGTCAAGCCTTATTTGGTGATAATGAATTGTGTAAAGGAAAGGCTGGGTTTCATAATCTTGAGGTATTGCCGGGGGAACGTGTGACTGAGATGTAACTCAATTCTAGGGGTGAATATGAAACTTTTCAAGTAAGCGAGAAGACAGCCTGCCTCTAAGGCTGCCCACAGTTCAGTCTGGGATCTGCATGCCCATCCTAATGGCATCCTTTTCTTGTTCATCAGGATCTTCCTCACCCCTGCATCAGACACCTCTGAGTCCCCACAGCTGGAGAAGCATGTCCAAAGCCCCAAAAATGCTCTATACATGAACTGCACTTTACCGTGGGAGGTCACAGCAGCACTCAGCTAACATACTACTGAATTCCTGACCCTCCCCTTCAAATTGAGCAACACTCTACAAGTCATGGAAAAAAAAATGAAAGGCAGGTGAGAATTATTGCCTTCTGGAAAATGTCAGAGAAATTACCCCAAGGTGAGTAGCAAGAACATCAACTAGGAATTGACCTACGGGCTGAATTCAACAGACAACCTGTATTGGTATAACTGACAGACTTAAGAATCACTTTTACATTTTAAGTAAACCATGGGGCTGGAGTTTGATTGAGGCATGGTGTCAAGAGATGTAAGATAGGCAGGAGTAGCGGGAAGGTGCTCAGTTCTCAGTGATGCTTCTGTATCCCATCCTCCTTTCAACATCCTCCAAGTAGTCCCCAAGGAAGGAGCAGGAGAGACTATGAGCAGGAGCTGAATGAAGCAACACGTCATCAACACTACGCTCACAGTACCCAGTCATGAAGGTTCTATTAAAGAAATTAAGTGCACGTAAATCGCCTGAGCTCTCATTTAGTGCAACTTGAGGAAATACCAGAAGTGATTGGAGCAGCAGGGATATATCTATATCAAGCAGGCATGTATGCCAGAGAGAGCTGGATCAGAACATTTAGTCTGCACTGTGTCCAGGACATGGTAAGGACTTATATCCTGGCTGGTATTAAGCAAGCATGACCATCATCGTTATCACTGTCACCTCTACTTCATGAATAAAAAATTAAATCATTACCCAAGAGAATGCAGTCCCCAAGAGCAGGACATACTTTTCTCTTTGTTTTCAACATCTTTATAAATTAGATTGTCACATCAATCTGTCTCTTGTCACTTAAAACCTAGAGTCTATGAGAGTATTTGAGAAAGACTGGGCCACCCTGGCACTGGTCACTTCTCTGTGCCAAGAGCAAAAGCCACCCAAAAATATACTCCTAAATGAGAGCTGGCACTTGTCTGGTCTCGAGAGATATCACTGCCGCATTGGCTGTCTTGAGGCGCCTGGCTCTCTGGATGCTATGGGACAGGGAAAAGGATCAGTTATCCAGCTGGGGTCAGAAAATGCTGAGTCAGACCGAGCAGGGTAATATGAGCAAACCACGAGACTGATTTGCCGTGTTGCGGAGTTTAAGTCAGAGAATAAAGCCCTGTACTTTCAGTCCCCGAGGCCTCTGTGATTGGAAGATGGAAGGCAGGAATGGATGGCAGGCAGGGGTGTCCTCAGTTGAACTCTCTTTACTCAATCTTCACAGACCTCCCAGCACAGGCAGGTACATGTGAATCTGTTTTTATGTGTGATCCTCAGCCTCCATGGCTTTGGGAATAGGACTCCTGTGTCTGGTCTTGGTGCCTGGCTCAGAGGGGTTCAGAATGTTCCATTGTGGCCAGATGGAGAAAGAGTTTAAATTCAAGAAGTGATCAATGCGATGCTAATAATACTGCCATAGAAATAAATGAGTGGTCAGGTAGCTCCTACCGTGGGTGTTGGAGTCAGACCCCCTGGGTTAAATCTAAACCTGCCATTCTCCAGCTATGTCTTAAACAAGTAACCTAACAGCTCGGTGCCTCGTTTTCCTCACCTGTCGAATTTCCCTTCAACATACAAACATCCACTTCATGAGGCTGTAGAGAAGATGAAAGGAAAAAAAAAAAGAAAAAGAAACAGGCATCACTCTGGGCCATGTCAAGGACATGGTACCTGCTCAGCAAACGTTGATTCCACTAGCCAATAACTTTCTGGGTCCAGGCTTCATGGATGTGCATCCTGAAAGGTCACTCCACTCAGTGAGGCGTTCTGATGGGCTCTCAAATCATCATGTGCTCTGTCCTCTCTGCATTGATTACCTATGAATAGTAACTTTTGGACAGGAAAGTCCATGTTTTCATCTTTCACTGGGACTCACAGATGGAGCTGGCCCTGGGTTAGAATCTATGGAGTCACTTTGTCCCAGGTCCTACCCTGGGAACCTGGCAGACACAAACCTAAGGTCGTCCCTTAAAGTATATTCTTGGTGCCACCCTGGGTGTTGGCAGAGTCTTTCCCTTGCTCAGCCACAGGGCTCCCTCTCAGAGGGGGACTTCATTCAGCCTTAGGGCTTTCTGAAGTCACACTACTGTCAGACCCACATTCCATGTCACTTCCTTTCCCCACTCCACTATAAATCAGGCTGTCTTGGCCAGTGTGTTCCTGACTGGAGGCTTCAAGTTGGCCATAGGAAAGCAGCATAGCTGAGTTAGGTTTGTAAAACTCACCTATGACAAACTCACCAAAAACAAAAACACACCAAATACGTGTGTCAATTGCTTTAACAAAACACCTTTATCAAGATATAGTTTGCGGTAGGAGCACAGAAGTGGTAGCTTGCCAGCATAATTCTCCTGATGTATATGTTCGTTTAGCTAATAGAGCATGAAGATAAGCACAGATGAATGTGTGCGCATGCGCGCACGCACAAACAGGCGCGCGCGCGCGCGCACACACACACACACACACACACACACACACACTGTGTGTATTTTAGTGCTCTTGGGTAGTAATTTCCCCTAAAATCCCCAGTGCACAGCATTATCAACCTATTTGGCAACACTGAGCCTTGGCCACAGCTGCTTCTAAGGTAGAGCATGTCTCCTGCCAAGGGTTAGGTTCCATCCTCTCCCTGGGCATATTTCAGAGCGAGTTCACTCACATGGCATCACTGGCCCCCAACACTGACAGCCCTGGCAGCTTCTGAGCCATGTAGGCTTTGAGCTTGTGATTTCTGGTTTCAGCTCAGAGCCCGCTTGGCACAACACTAAAAAACACAGGTCTGTAGCCAAGGGACCCTCTGCTCAGCTGTATAACATGAATCAGAGATGCTTGATGATTCCTTAACTGTGGGATGAGGGTGTCATGACTGGCCTCGGGACCCTGCCACCATGTCTGGCAGCTACTTTGCAAAAATTATACCAGATGTAGGACTGGGTCTCAAGCACCAATAATCTGTGTAGGAGACCATGGCTTTGAGTGTGTCTGGGAGATGTGAGGACAGATGCCCAGTGAGTCAGGATCTTCTGAGTCAGGGGCTCTAGACAATCTTACAAGGGCTTTAACACAAGCGTGCACATGGATGAATGTGGATTAACTTTGCTCTGACCCTGTCCTGCTTGGAAAAAGCAAGAATTTCAGCCTGGAGATGACCCAAGGCCCTAGCAACACAAAGTGGGGTCTCCCCAAATGCAGCACTGGGAGAGACTTCTCCCTCCAACACCGTGGCCTCAGGTCAGCAGCAGCAGTAGACAAAGAACTGAGTATCAGGAGGGTGGGCAGAGATAGGAAGCCAGGGATGATAGACATAAGCCTTGTAGGTTCCTTGGGTCATGACCAAGAACACGGTGAGGTATCTGAGTAGCCAGGCTACGACCTGAGACCTATGGACTCACCTGGGACTCCAAACTACATATTGTTTATACATATGGACAGGTACAAGTATGTCTATGATTTAGATGATATAGACATAAATATGCATGTGTATACACACATCCATATTGTATATATACACATTCACACATAGAAAATAGATAATATGTTTATACTAATGTGTTTTATATAAGTACATATATATATATAACATGTATAGACATACATGTATATATGTATATGCAAGTATATAATGAGTGTCTAATATAGCTTGAGCCTTGGAACATGATTTTATATATACATTGAAAGAGACAAAACACCCCATACATCTCTTCCAACTCAGTAAAGCATTGAAGGAGAAGGTCCAAAGTCTTGAAAAAAGGCAATAGGTTCCACTATGATAGTAGCAAGCTATGGAATGCAAACTGGGCATTTAGAAGCCCTCAATTTACCCAGTACATGGGGTCCAGGCAGTGAGGTAACACACTGGCATCTACTTATTTTAGGTTTGTTTTAATCATTTAATTGTTTTTTTCTGGGTAGAAATGACTCATGTGTGTCTCCTCAAAACTCTAAGTGGGACACTAACAGTGCTGATATATGTCATGGAGAGACAGGGTAAGAGTGGGCTGGATTGTCTCTGGAACTATCTAACTTAATGAAAGAGTGTGAGCCTGGAATTCAGATCCACAGCGATGCCATCAAACTCCCAAGTGTGTGAGCACTCGTGCTCCAGCTCCCAGTCTCACTCTCTTGTTCTCTATCTCCCTCCTTTCCCCACTTTCTGTAAAACAAAACTGTGGTGGACTTCAAACACTGCATCCACCTGTGTTTGTGATCACTTCTTCAATGTCCGGGAAGCAGCGAGAAAGCAGCCCAAACAAGGTTGGCAACTTCAGGTGTCTTGTGTACATAACCTCTCCTCTCACGGCCACTTTATCCCCATCCTGGAAACTGTCCTTGGAATCCAAGCAAGATTAGAAAAGGGAGGGGGAGAGGAAGGAACAACTTACGCAATCATCACCAGAAAGCCTCAGTACTTCTGGTACTCAGAGGGGTCCAGTGATTCTGAGAAGCCTCCTTCCCCTCACCTGCAACTCTCCTCTGGTCAGGAGATGCAACTCTTGGACTGTTTTCTGGACCCCCCTAGGAAGCCCCCAAAGCCCTAGGAACTGAGTGTTGGCATTTTATGCAGCAGCCTCAGGGGGATTTGTGAGTGCCAGGGCAGCCTTCCACCAGCAGCCTTTAATTACTAGTGCCATGGTTACAGTGGCCAGAGCCAAGGTGGCATGCCTCTTGCGCTAAGCAGCGCCAATGTAAGAACAATAGGCATTTTATAGGCAACAAGAAACAGAGCTTTGTCAGCTTTACTCATCTAGTGACAGACAATTAGGAATGGCCCTCCCTCTTGACCTCCTCAACCTTAGACAATCTGCTTCCTTCTCTGCTTGCACCACACCTCCTAAGCCCACCATCTCAGCCAGGCGTGAGGGAGTTACCAGGAACGCATAGGACTTTACTAACGTGGGTCTTTCCCAGGACTGATTCTTGTAGTATCAGAGACTTAGCTTTGAAAATGGAGACTCCTTGGCTCCACGGCCTTGGATGTCCTGTGTCTTCAAAACCATAGAGAAGGGCTGAGAAATGGCTCAGCGGGTAAGAGTGTAAGAATGAGAATCTAATTTTGAATCCCCAATACCAACATAAATGGTCACGCATGTATGTGCATGTAACCTCAGTGTTGAAGGAGAGGGACAGTGGATCCAGAGAGCTCACAGGACAGTCAGCCTAACCAAAATGGTAAGTTTCCACATCAGTGAGAGACCCTGCCCCCAAGCAACAAGGCAGAAAGCAATAGAGGGAGATACCCAGGGACTTGCTTTGCCCTCTACATCCATGTGCACAGGCACACATGTTCACAGGCATGTGCCCAACACACCTACAACATTGTGCATCGCACACATACACACCAAACAAATGTGGAGAATATGAATATCAAATCGAGATAAAAATCCATGTTATCTCTCATTCAGTGAAGAACAAGATCACCCAAAATTGGTCTGTTCCCTTCTCATCCCCTCTCACTTCATAAACTATCCTCCTCCTGTCGATTAACTTCAACCATCAAATACACCGAGCTATTCCAATAGGCATGACTTGTTCTGAGAATGCTTGAAAGCAGCCTTGAGTGTGTACTTCTGCTCTGCAATAAAACTCCCTCTGATTCCTTATTTGTCATGTCTCTGAATATTCTCCCCCCATCTCTCTCTCTCTGTGTGTGTGTGTGTGTGTGTGTGTGTGTGTGTGTGTGTGCATGTGTGTTGCTGATGAGAACTTAAGAAGAAGTCTATCTGGCCTTTTCCTTTCACCCCAAGAACTCTGAAGCGCTCATCAGAAGTAGCAGAGGAGTACAGCCAGGTGCAGAGGGTGGATGGGAAATATGGAACAAAGGTCAGAAGGTGAGTGTGTGTGCGCGTTCGTGTATGTGTGTGTGTGTGTGTGTGTGTGTGTGTGTGTGTGTGTGTGCTCCCTTTTATGTTTGGAGGGGATGATTGAGGGGGATCTTGATGCCATGTTCATTTTTGTTTCATTGTTCTCCTCAAATTTGCAGACTTTCATCTCTTTAGCCCAGTCGCTGTTCAGAAACCTTTACCGGGCAGGCTTCTTTTATTGCTCATATTGACATAACATAGCTTACTGTACTGTTCAAAGCAAAACTAAGACGTATTTCTTCCTCATTTGATAAATAACTGAAGCCTCCCTGAACACTGTATTCTTCCCTCGAGCCATCCAGATGATGTGTTAAGGAAAGCCACAGGACTGAATCAGTATTTTATTCAACATCTTGTATGTGACAAGCACATGGACTCAGACCCAGGAACTCACACTTTGCCTGCCCTGCCAAACTGCCTCTGCAATTCTATCTGAGAAGCTAAATGGGGTCCAAACCATACACTGTGCTAGGAGATAGAACTCTATCAGTTCTTTACCAATGCACCCATTTATTTACACATGTTCATTCATTCATTTTACTAGTTGTTCATTAAATGTTTATTGAGTTACTACCATACACCAGTGCTGTGGGATGTTCTGTATGTTAAATGTGTTGCTCTGATTGGTTAATAAATAAAACACTGATTGGCCAGTAGCCAGGCAGGAAAGTATAGGCGGGACAAGGAGAGAAGAGAATTCTGGGAACAGGAAGGCTGAGAGAGAGACGCTGCTAGCTGCCGCCATGAAAAGCGAAGTGTAAGGTACCAGTAAGCCACGAGCCACGTGGCAACTTATAGACTAATAGAAATGGGTTGATTTAAGATATAAGAACTAGATAACAAGAAGCCTGCCACGGCCATACAGTTTGTAAGCAATATACGTCTCTGTGTGTTTACTCGTTGGGTCTAAGCAGCTGCAAGACTGGCAGGTGAGAGAGATTTGTCCTGACTGTGGGACAGGCAGGACTGGAGAAAACTCCAGCTACACACCCGACACAGAACATTTTGCTAGGAGTCACTGGTGGCCACAGAGATACATCTCTTAGGTTTTATGCATACAGATTAGTTAATCCACTAAACACACACACACACACACACACACACACACACACACACACGCACACACCAGCCAAAGTCAGGCCAGAGGGGAAAGTTGGGTCTGTTAGAACCTGACTCTAAGGAGTCTGACAGGTCTAGCTGGGCCCATGAGGGACTTCTAGGAAAAGTGAGTGAATGAAAATGAGGACATGACTGCTCCAAGGTATGGTTAAGGAAAAGGTTTCCGTTGTAGTTATGAGGGAGAGAACAATTAGAGGCATCTGGAAGAGTCCAGACTGAGCATGGCCAGCAGAACAGACTGGGTCATGATGGGGCGAGGGGGCAGATAAGAAGAGCAGGAGAAGAAGAGAAGAGGGGGAGCAAAGAGAGAGGACCAAGAGAGAGATAAGAACCAAGAAAAGAAGAACCAAGAGAGTCAAGAGAGCATGTAGCTGAGATGGCAGGTTTTTATAGGAAAGAGAAGCTTGGAGAAGGGGAACAGCTCAGGAGCTGGAGAGGTTTAGGGTAAGGGCAGGGGTGAAAGTGCTGAGAGAAGCCAGAACTCAGTAACAACAGACACTTGCTATGCTGAGAGAACCAGCGTCCACTTTGATATGCTCATGGGCACCTCGGTTTGCCATTTCTCTTCAGTTTCTTTGGAACCCAACAGTGAGGTAGAGTTGGGTCAAGACCCTGGAGGGGTTAACTATGAAGAGGGCAGAAAAGAGCTTCTCGTCTAGAAGGAAGAGTGTATGCCAAGGGCAGAGCTGAAGAGTGAGGGGGCAGCTCATCCGGGCATCTAAGACATCCCACTTACATGTTTTAGGCTTTCCTACCTCACCCTGGCTAACTCTCCACCTGAATCTGCCTCCAGCTCACTCAGAGAACCTCTAGTCCTCAGGCCATGGCTGCGGTGATGGTATTTCAGACTCCTCTTGGCTCTCACAACCTCCTTTACCGAGGCTCTGCTGAAGCTTTGCTCTCCACTGGGATCAATAAAACCCCTTTGTC
This sequence comes from Peromyscus eremicus, assembly GCF_949786415.1. Taxonomy (NCBI): domain Eukaryota; kingdom Metazoa; phylum Chordata; class Mammalia; order Rodentia; family Cricetidae; genus Peromyscus; species Peromyscus eremicus. Next base: position 34,412,228 of record NC_081436.1, read on the forward strand.
CCTCCACTTAAAACGTGCTGCAGATCTTTTCCCAGGGCAGACACTGTTCTCAGCACTAGGAGAACTACATATGAGTGAGTCAGAGGGATGCTTGCCTTCGTGGAGACAGTGAAGTGAGAAATCAAACACTGTCCTATCTGCTTTAGTCCCTCTGTCTCTCCACACTGCAGTAGAGTGGCCTACACACAATGAAAATCTGACCATGTCCATCCTCTCCTTAAAACTGCTTGAAGGGAGCTCATTATGCACGGGGAGAAAGTTGGTTATTTTAGCATACCTTGTAATCTGTTCCCCCACATCCCAAGTCCATCTGTCACCTGCCACACCCAGGCTGTATCTCAAGACAGACATGCCATGTTTGCTGTATCTGAAAGAACTGCATTATTCAAGAGAACGGTCTCTGGACGATAAAGCCTTGGGCACTATTTTGTATCTTTTTTATCTGTTCTTACTTTTCATTTAATCATAGGATATGGCATGTGATCCATTAGACACTAGAAAAGTATTAAAAGGGGAATTATAGACAGTGTGGGGAAGACGATATTAAAGGAAGAAATCTTTGCTGAATCTGATCTAGGGTCTTCCTGGTTTTGCAGTTAAGAAGGGGAACTACCTTTTTATCCACCCGAAACCACTGTGGTTGTCTTGGCCTCATACTTACAGCCAAAGTAGCCCAGAGGCAATGTCCCCTAGGAGGACCTTATCCCTAGCTAGCTCTAATTGCTTTAATGAAAACCCTTATCTTTATCTGCTTTGGGCTAATCTCAGGAAATGCCTGAGGTCACCTTTTCAAGCATTTGTAATGCTTCTTAGGAGCTACAGTCCTAGCTGAATACTAAAGGGACTTTCGAATTCCCTGTAACAGTGGTAGGACTTCAATTAATTAAATTGGGATTTTGTTCTTCAATTGAGAAACAATTTTAGAGACAATTACAAATTAATTGTTTCATATATGCATATATATAGTGCCGGCTCATTTTATGTCAACACAGGAAGGATAGAATCATTTGGCTGTGGGGTTGGGGGGGTGGGACCTCAATTGAGAAAATGCCTCCATAAAATCAGGCTATAGGCAAGCCTGGAAGGGATTTTTCTTAGTTAGTGATTGATGGGAGAGATCCCAACTCATTGTGGGTGATACCATCCTTAGGGAGGTTCTATAAGAAAGCAGGTTGAGTAAGCCGTGAGGAGCAAGCCAGTAAGCAGTGCCCTTTCATGTCCTCTGCATCAGCTCTTGCCTCAAGGTTCCTGCCCTGCTTCAGTTCCTGCCTTGGCTTCCCTCAATAGACTGTGGCTCATGATATGTAGGCCAAATAAACCTTTTCTTCCCCAAGTAGCTTTTGGTCATGGTGTTTCATCACAGCAATAGTAACCCTAACTAAGACAGACAGACAGACAGAGACAGACAGACAGACAGACACACACACACACACACACACACACACATTCTTGTAAAGTTTTAACTCAGTAGTTGCTTCGAAGAAGCTGTAAGGCACAGAATAATTCTGGATATATCACATACTAGCCATATGGCCTTAACCAGCTTATTGAGCAGAGCTTATTGATATCTAAAATAGGAATCATATCTATTCATGATGCATGGTTTAAGGATGAAAGAAAACCTGTAGTTCACTCCTAGTAGAACAGATCCAAGGCCAATGGCAATAAAATCATGCTTTCTTCTTCAGCCATGAACGGGTTCCACACTGACTGAAGTAGCTGCACTAGAGCACAGGTAAACTGCCACTTCTAAGTCCAGTACCCAAGACAGACATTACTAATTAATCACAGAACTCTTCCCCTTAAGACTAAGGGCAACCTCAAAATTCTTCAAACTTGTCCTCTCTGCAACTTCCGTCATCACTTTTCAGTTTCCACAGGAAGGCATACATTCCCTTGTTGGCTCCTGAGCCTCACGGAACTCAGAAACTGAGTGTCGTCATGTTAGCTTGACTGTCAACTTGACACAACCTGGAATGATCTGAGAAAACAGGATCAATTAAGGAATTTCCTAACTCAGATAGGACAAGGTGGCTCAGATTGAGGCAGGCCCTGTAAGTAGGTGTCATTTCACATGGGACTCGGACAGGTGGCAGAAGCTGAGTGAGGGAATGCCTCATGGTTACACAGGGTTCGTATGACGCAGTATTTCTTGCTCTGCCTCATGGGCCTGCTTCTGCAGTACTCTGTGTTATCAACCATGGGCTCACTTTTAGTTCTCCAGACAGGATAATGATCTGAAACCCTGTTTATTTCCTCATGAGTTCATAGCCTACACTGTTGCAAGCACAGAGAAGGGGATAGGTGAAAAGATCAGGAGATCCAACCAGGGCTCCTGAGCAGAAACCTCCTGTCTGGACACTATTAGAGCTGGGTTGACCCAGATTCTGGGATTACATGCATCAGAGGAGCAACTGTTATCTGTACTAGGGTGTGTTGGGTGGAGGGAAGGAAGGTCGAAGTATGTTCCCTTCTCTGTAGGTGTGGAAGGTGTTATCTGTTCCATGGAAGGAGCCATTCTCTCTTCCCAGGAATGGGTTAGGTCAGTCTTTGATAGTGACGCTTTTATCTCATCTTATAAACTGCCCTCACTCAACACCCTGCTATCACTGGAGACAGAAGTGGTGCATTTCCACTTTACCCACTAGTTAGGATCATGACAGGGTGATGAGAGCCACATCAGAGAAGACAGCTATGAATTTAGGTTAAAACCACTGGCTTTGGAGTTAGGTCTTTGCTGAAATCCCAGCCACACCATATGGCATCCGCTTGATTCTCTGGGGGTCTTCTTTCCTTTAAAGGAAGAGCTGTGTCCAAGCCTCTGGCATTCTGTGTGCACTAAGTAAAATGACAAACACAGCACGGTGCTCATTGTGGTCTCATGAACTGGAACAAACCCTCAATACTTGACATTGAGCTGCAGGATGTGGGGAGCTACTGCCCCAAACTGTCTTCCAATTCCTCTCTCTGTAAAATAGTGTCCAGATTAATGAGCTATGGAGACTCTTCCATTACGGTCTCTATACTCAGATTCTTTCTATGCTATTCCGAACAGTATTTTTGGTTTAACAGGTCTAAGCAAAAAAAAAAAAAAAAAAAAAAAAAAAAAAAAAAAAAAATTGTTACAAGCAATTTTATTGATCTTCCAGATTAAAAAACAGACAGGAAAAGTCAAGTCAAAGCAATTTAGACAAATTAATATGGTAAAGGCTTAGCTAGCATGGCGGGAAGAAGTGAAGAGTCAGATTTAGACTGACCATGTCCAGATGTAGGCAGATGCCTAATCATAACCCATACTTCACCACACATGCCACTTATCTCCTATGATGCCTGGGAACCAAATGGTAGGACATGACAGGAGACCAAGACACTACTCCCATCAGAACGATCTAACTGCCCAGGCACAGAGCTGCCAACTCTACTTGCTCACTGCTGCTGGTCATCCCTGGCTAAGCCTCATCATAGCAGAAACCTGGATGCAAGTAAGAATGGGCAGGGGGTAGGAGAATTTCAGCTTTGTGTTATATTGAGTTTTCAAGGTTTACTGGCTAAGGCAAATTAGAAGCAACGTAAGACAGTCAATGTGCTCGTATCCATATATCTCTGGCCATTGCTGTTCCTCATGCCTATAACTGCCACATCCTTGCACAGCTCCAGGGACTTGGCCTGACTGGAGTGGTGAGGGAATTCAGAAAAGACAGTAATAAACACACAGAAAAGTTGGGGTCAGGGAAGCTAGTCTTTCTGATGAAGACACTGCAGCACCTTGGAAACTCAACATGTTTATCATAGAGCAGTGGTTCTCAACCTTCCTAAAGCTGCGACCCTTTAATCCAATTACTAATGTTGTGATGACCCCCCCAATCATAAAATGACTTCATTCCTACTTCACAATTATAATTCTGCTATTATTATGAATTATAATGTAAATATTTTTGGAGACAGGTTTGTCAAAGGGGTCACAACTTACAGATTGATGACTTGTGTTACAGAGCATTGAGCAAAGAAGCAGGGTGATTGTATATAGCTGAACAAAAAAGCAAGGTTATTACATACAGATACACAAGGAGACAGGGTTTATGGCACATAACTGGATTGAGGTTTCGCTGATCTTGGTAGCAGAGGTCTTCAGGCTATAAATATCCAGGTGGAGAAAGATATGGTAGGCATTTTCTTCACATGCTATTAACATCTATGAAACAGAGGAAGGCTTTTGCCATCTCTCTGAGACTTACTGGATAAGAAATGCTTTGCCATTTTCCCATGGATCTCAAGCTATGGTCCTCCACATGGCCATGCCTGTGTTAAAAACAAACATATACTTAGGGCTTGGTATATATAATTGCAACTTCTAGACACCTTTCCAGGCTCAGACCTTCTACCTATTATCCCAATTCATATTCCTTATCACAACATCATCTATAACCATGGTGCATGTAATACCAAGGGTAGGCATGAAACAGGGACTTAAACAAACAGCTTAGTGCCATGAGACAGTCAGACACACCCCTAAGCTGCCTCACCTTACACATGGGAGAAAGAGGAGTTCTCTGGAGTTCTTGAGCTTAAGAACCATTTATGACTGAGACAGAGAGACCATCCTTGACAGCACCCAAGCAGAGGTGTGTCTGTCTGCTTCTTTGTCCTGCTATTTATAAGAATTCTTCACTTCATTCTAAGAGAGCTTCTATGCAGCCATGAGTGCCAAGAATCCTATGCATCTTTGGTGTGTTCATGCAGGCTGTTGACCAAAGAACGCCAATGACTGAACTACAAGGAAAGTTAATTCAACCTGGCGAAGAGCCAGGAAACAGAGCAGGCTGTTGCTAAAAGTCCCACTAGAATTAGCAAACAAGACCATGTCCTTCCAAATCACCCATGGCAGTGTGACCCTTAGTGAAGTGGAATGTAAACTCATAGTGTATGTTCTGTTTATAAAGGATCTCATTGGAACAGTTGCAAGACAAATTCATTGTCCCTTGAAACACAGGAACTATTAAATTCCTGTACAACAGTGAGAATAGTAGGGATGATGTACCAGGACTAATAGAGCTGAGATATAAGGAAAATGATTCATATATTTTTACCACTTTCTTATTACTAAACCCAGCCATTTAACCTCAAAGCCCAGAGCTTAAAGAAATGGAAAAATGCTAACAAAGGCAAAAAGGAAAAAATTAATCCAAGTCCCCTAGCTTTCTCAACGGCATGTCTGGGTGCACGTCCCAAGAAGGATCAACCATGTCCTTTGCCTGGGTCAGCCCTGGCGAACTGCAAGCAGGCAGAGTGCTAGCATCTACATGCTCTAGCAGATGTCCACAGTGCAGACGTGTCCCTGAGGTTCCAGTAGCCTCTCCTCTCCAGATCAAGTGTTTTTCCTGCTGTCGTGCTTGGGATCATACCTAAATACCTCACTGGAATATAAATTGCCTCTTGGTAGAGACTGAAGCCTCTCCACTGTCCCCAATCTGTACCTTAGGCACAGTAGTCCTTACTCATGAGTCTGGCCTCTCTCTCCATGTAACAGTCCATGGGAACAGAAAGAAGGCACTTGAAGAAGCTCCTTGACATGTGGTTGTTGGACTGCCCCAGCTGACTCTCTGGGATGAGATCCAGCCAGTCAATGTCCCTCTGCACAGAGTCTTGTACTCTGTCTGCCTCCAACTGCAGACAAAGTTGAGCCTTGGTCTAAATATCACTGTCTCCCACAGACACCCATAGGGGCTGAGGATTTGTATCACATGACAGAGCCTTTCAGAACTCCCACCATAAGATAGAGTGTCAGAGGGCTTTCCCCAAATATGTGTTGAAAGTAAGGACATCAGAGATATTGAATTCAAGCAGGTCAAGTACAAAAAAAAAAATTCAGCCCCACGAGGCCATCACCCCAATATCTTCTAAGCTTGAATGACTGGAAATACTATTAGTTTCAGCAGAGTGGAGTGAGAACCTCAACATGGAAGGGACAGGTTTTTCTAGCCAGTCCTTACTTTTGAGGTAGGAATACCATCCAGTTACTTTCCCTGCCTTCCTCAGCCAATCTGAAGCCCTGGCATTAAGGATGAGTAGATACTAAGATCACGTACGATATAACAACACATTCCACATGGACCCAGCTCCCAATGCCTTCCTTCCCCAGGCATGCATGTCTGCACGAGTTATCCATAGGAACTCTTCATCCCCAACTGCTGGCACTGTTTTGAGAAGTTGTGGAACATTTTTTTTTTAAGACATGGGGCTTAGCTGGCAGACATGGGGCATAGGGCTGGCAGCTTAGTAGTTATAATCACTTGAGCCGTCTTCCTGATTGGTGAGGCAACTAGTCAGTTACCTAAACTTCTTCCCACTGGTCCAGCCTTGAGCTACTCTAGCTATCAAGGCTTCCTCTCTGTGGTACCATATTTCATAAAGAAAAACACAGAGAAAATCCTCCCTTCAGTTCCTTCATGTCAAGATTTGGTCACAGGGATGAAAGAAGTATACACACACACACATACACACACACACACACACACACACACACACACACACACAGCAGTGTGCTATAACTTTAAGCAATTGACCTTGGGAATCCAATTCAGTAATAATAAATTTTAAAAGGTAGACAATATTAGCAACATCTGCAACTTGGATAAGCCTTTAAAACATGCTAAGGGGAAGAAGCTGCATACAACATACTGTATTGTTCACATCAGATGTTCAAAAAACAGAGACAGAAAGCAAACTGATGTTGATTCAGGGTGGACATAGAAATGTGGAGAGGCTACTAACAAGGATACAATGTTTCCTTCCGATGACAGGAATGGTTTCAAATTAGATTAGTCCCATAATTCTGTGAACATGCTGAAAAAAACATTAAACTGTATACTTAAGTTAGATGACTTTTATAGTATATGAATTGTACTTCAATATTATTTTAATATAATATTTTTATTGAGGATTTATTTTGTATGAGAATTTCATACATATATGCAATGTAGTTTGATCAAATGCATCCTCAACTCTTTCCAAACCTTCCTGGATCCCTCCTGTCACCTTTCCCTCCCAACTTTGTGTCATGTTCATTTTTTTTTACAAACCACTGAGTCCAATTAGCATTGCCTACATGCATATGGTTATGGGCCATCACTGGAGCATGGATAACCTACCTGTGGTCACCCCTGAAGAAAACTCAATCTCTTTTCTCCAGTAGCTATGGATTACCAATAGCTTTTCAGCTAGCTGTGAAGGCTTGGAAGTCTCCCTTGCTTGTGCTAGCAAGCAGAGTGGCTTGCTCTTGTGAAGGTCTTATGCAGACAGCCACAGCTGCCATAAATTCAAGAGCATAGTGGTCCTGTTATGTCCAGAAAACATGGTTTCAAAGCAGTACTTCCCAACTGTTGGTGCAATTGTTCCCCTCTTTCTTCCAAACTTGCTTCCTAAGCCCTGGAGGGAAGGGCGTGTGATACAGATGTCCTACTTACAGTTAAGCACTCCACAGACATTGATTCTCTTCATTTTGACTAGAGCAACCCATTAAAAAAAAATCACCATTACCTTTCAACTCAGACCGTGGTTTTGGTGAATTTTTCTGACATTTCTCTCCAGAAGGAGGGACAAGGGACAGAGCCAGTCTCTTGACTTCGTTTCTAAGCCTCGTCCTAACTTGTATGTGATGTGGAGTCTCATATGTCATATACTCGGGAGGCAGTTCTATATAAGTGCTTCAACACCCCATGTCTGATGGGGCCTTGGGATCCAGGGGTCCTTAAGGTGGTAAATGACTGTGGGATGTGCATAAAGCCCTTCTCTGAGTGACTGGCACTGCAGTTCCTCCTAGATGCCCAAAAAATGTCTGGGACCAAAGTACAGTGGAAAGCAAGTTTCCATCAAGTACTGCCCAGGGCTCTACAGACAAGAGAAGCTGGGAACCCAGTGGTGTTTGAGTTGGCTTAGTCACTGAATCTGCCCTTCTGTCCTCTCATCTAGGTAACAGGTGGTTTTTACATTTGTTTTAAAAGGAAACTTTCATAGACAGAGGTGGTAAAAGGCTGGAAATGACAGCTGGAACTACGTGTTGTATGTGTGTTTGAATAGGCTCAGGTGGAGTACAGTGTGCTGTGTGTCCCATTCTGGATTATACAGGGGCGTGATCTGGCCTTACTTCCTCTGAGCCAGAACACGAGGACTCACCTTGCAGGTCATGGTTCTGGAAGCATAGAATCGTGTGTGTGTGTGTGTGTGTGTGTGTGTGTGTGTGTGTGTGTACACTATATGCCATAACCTGTATTATTTTAAATAAGACTTTAACCCTGTCTCTGTAGCAGCATTTATACAATGAAAAAGCCTCAGATGGGAAAATGACCATTAGAAACCTAAGACCTATAAGAATCCCTAAAAAGGTTAAGAAACTGACTCTTGCTCACTGGGACTGGGTGTGCTCTTCCCACACTACAGTTCTATCAGAGTCCTATCTATGGAAAGAACCCCAGATAACACCTGGTTTGAGCTATCTCTGGTCCTCATGGAGAGTCACAAGGGCAGGGCCACTGAACACAAGTTACAGATTGAGGAACTGAGCCACATTGTGAGGGAACAGTGGGTGGAGAGGAACTACTCCTGGAAAGTCTCCTTTCTGCTAGCCACTGGGAATCTAGAGATAAAATGGCATGGCTGAAGCCAGGAGTAATGGCACATACCTCTAATCTCAGCACTTGGAAGGTAGAAGCAGGCAGGCACCCATGAGTTTGAGGTCAACCTGGACTACATAATGAGTTCCAGGACATCCAAGGCTATATAGAGAGATGCTGTCTCAGAGAGAGAGAGAGAGAGAGAGAGAGAGAGAGAGAGAGAGAGAGAGAGAGAGAGAGAAAGGAGGGAGGAAGGGAGGAAGGGAAGGAGGGAGGGAGGGGAAGAAAGGAAGGAAAGAAGAAAGGAAAGGAAAGGAAAGAAAAAGAAAAATGTAATTTAAAAAAATGACTTTGTTTCTCTCCTCTAGGGACACACAGCTTGGTGATAGAGGCATAGTGATGAATAGACCATTTGTCTTACCTAGAGTTTCTATTGTTGTGAAGAGACACCATGACCAAAGCAACTCTTAGAAGGAAAACATTTAATTGTGGGGGCTCCCTTATAGTTTCAGAGGTTCTGTCCATTACCATCATGGTGGGAAGCATGGCAACATGCGGGCAGACGTGGTGCTGCAGGAGTAGCTGAAGAGTCCTGTGTCTTGTAGGCAACAGGAAGTCAACTGAGATGGTGGGTTGTATCCTGAGTATAGGAAACCTCAAAGGCCACCCCAACAGTGACACACTTCCTCTAACAAGGCCATACCTACTCCAACAAGCCACACCTCCTAAGAGTGCCACTCCCTATGAAATTATATGGGCCAATGACATTCAAACTCCTACACCATTGTAACTCCATCTGCTCCATTCTGGGACAGGATAAATGACAGGTGCTTGCCCCTCTAAGGAAAAGATCATACCAGCTTTCACAGTGAGTGGGGTGACAAGGTGAGTCTTTGAGAGATAGGAAGATATTGGTCTGTGTTTTGGTAACCATCATTCATGTCCACATAGACTCTGAGTATGCACAGGTAGTCTATTTGAAAAGTGATCTCAGGAAGTAATAGTAAGCCAAGAGACTGTGGACCAGGGAGGAGTAAACACAATAGAGGGGCATCAGTGGGCAGACAGCAACTGTGCTGGAGACATTTTAGAATTGTCCCCACAAAAGACCAGAGCCTGAGTATTTATCCATCTATTATCTTCCCTCCCTGGCTGAAGATTGCCCTAGGGTTGTCAAAATGTTGACATTTTGCACCTGTCCTATTAAGTGATATTCAAGACAAAGCCAAAGAACATCCTTGGGCTGAGAATCTGGGAATGAGAAGCTGTAGCAACTGCACACTGCTGTTGCAGGGAACTCAGCATGACCACAGTGAGAGAAGGCCATATAGCAATAACATCTGCTGCAAGATGAAGAAGTATGAGTCAGCAGAGGGAGAACATGCCAGGATTTCCCCAGGAAGGACTACTGTACACCACGTCCAAGGAGGAGAAAGAACTGGGGTATGGGAAGCACAAGCCTTTGAATCAATTCCAGACTGACATGTGATAAAAGGCTGCTGGGAGATGACAATGGATAGATTCTCTTATGGATGGAGCTAAACAACTATCTGGCATGAGGTTTCTTCTAGATCATTCTTAGGGGGTAGATCTAGATTCTCGTCTAACTGTGTGCTTCTCTCAGTATCTAAGGACCCTTGGCAACCCTAAACATAATGTCTCTCCTTGCAGAAGTGACTCTATGCCCTTGGAACACATACACATACACACACAAACACACACACACACACACACACACACACACACACACACACACACACACACTTCTTAGAACTCATAATGGTTACAGCAGTTAGTAAGGCATCTCTTCCTAGAAACCCCTTCTTACTGTCCTCCCCTTCAACCTTGGGGAAGTCTTCTAAAAAGAATTGGGCACCAGCAGTTTCTCACATATCCTTGGAATAAGCCCATTTGTTAGAAAGTGTCCAAAACATAGATGACTAAGAGTAAGAAATGTACTTGGAAGCAGTTCTCACCAGTTACATCCATTAATTTCATAACATCAGCATTCATGGGGCCTGTCCTGTTTATATATGGACACTGTGGCTCAGGGATGGAAGTCGGAGAAGGATAGGACTTTTGCACTAAGGCCATGTACAGAACCTATATCAAGCTGAAGGTAGTCAACAGAGAGAGAGATCCAGGAGCCAAGAAGATTGGTGTCTAGATCTTTATAAGGCTTCTTCCAAGTCACAAGGATTTGGGTGCATGACTTCACATCTGTGAGCCTCTTCTGAAAAATGACAATCCCCACCTCCTGGTGTTTGACAAAGGAAATACAAGACCATAGGCTAGTGCTCCTCATATAGGCTTGGGAAGCATGCATATCTCCAATACCATGAAGAGTAATTCACACTATCGTGACTATTCAAAGGACTTAGGGACAGAAAAGATGTCATAGTGCTTTACACATTCTATTTCTTTTCTTTGTCTTCCTTTTTACTTTCCATGTTTTTCTTCCTTTCGTTTCCTTTTAAAATTTTTGTTGTTGCTTGATAAAGGGTCAAACATAACCCAAAATAGTCTCCAACTCACTATGTAGCTGAAGATGACCTTGAACTTCTGATCCTCTCACTTCTATTCCCTGGATGCTAGAACTAGGGTATGTGTCACTGTGCCCAGTTTAATGTGGTACCTGGATCAAACCCAGGACTTTGTGCATCTTAAATAAGCATTCTACCAACTGTTCTCCATCCCCAGCCCCATCATTCCATCTCCCAATACTTACCCACTATAGTTGCTCAATAAATGAGCATAGGACTATGTCATTGGAAGTCATAAGAAATATCCTAGGATAAGGACAAACTCATGGAGAAAGAACAACTATTCCAAAATTAGAGGAAGAAATAGAAAGTTAGGAAAGTGTTAACTTGGCTAAGATCCTCCAGCCCAGAGTATTCAGCCTAAACCCCCATGGGTTTCCAAGGTTTCAGCACTGGACCACCAACTTAAGACCTATTCAGCTCCCCTGTCCTCTGCATTCACCAACTCATGCCCACCCTTCACTTCACTTCCCATCTAAAGGCAGGGGCCACCATAATCACCTTCGTGGGCATCTGCCTTGAGACAGTTCTGCTAAGCATCTCAGCTTTAACCATATGGACAGACATTGACATTACGTCTTTGGCAATGAGTTAGTGGCAAGAACAGCGTGAGGACCTTACATTCTTGCCTGTAACTATGATAGTCTTTGGAAGTTAGGAGCTCTCTTACATGTGCCCGGAATGGAGCTGAACCCAACTCTTAGTTAGTTCCTCAATTAGGAACTTGGCAGCAGGTCTACAAAAGCAAGAGTTCAACCCAAGTCTGTCTTTCCTTTTCTCTCTGTCTGTGTATTCTTACAGCTATTAAGAACAAGTGTGTTCTATTGCCAGGTAACGGGTGGAACGGGAGATCATGTTCAGATAAACCAGACTCAGAAAGACACATATTACAGGCTTTCTCTCAAATATAGAAATTGGGACAAAATAATAGTATAATATAAAAGTAAAGGGGGCATTGTCATAGATATGGAAAGGAACAGGGCAAGGCACTCTGAAAAGTAGGAAAGCTAATTAAGCAGGTGAACATGACCAAAGTACATTAACGTCACATGAAAACCCATTACTTTGTACAATTAATATACACCAATAAAAAAAGACTCAGCCTAGTTTTGCTGGTATTAAGCTCACATAAAATAATAACTGATTTCTACTGCCATCTCTCCTGCTTCCTCCCCTGGGTCCCAAAGTGCCTGTAGATATAAGGCATCACAAGCAGATGGGAGGCAAAGTGTCATTTTGCCAACAGGCAAAGTCCTTGTCACTCATCTGTAACACAGAGTACCCAGTTACTATACCAATGAGTGGCTTGAGGACCGCAGGGCCTCCTCTATGCCCTGAGACTCTAAACATCAGTCTACCATGTCTGGTTTGTGGAAGAAAGAAATGGAAGGGAGATGCAACCTGGCGAGGGAGCAAATTGCTTGTACAGACACAGTTGATCCTGAATCCACTTTGGCATCCACCTCAGCGATCAGGGGAGGCTGGAAGGAAGAGTGAGTGTGGGTACTTTGCATGTCTTCCTATAAGGATCTGGGTACTAGTATGAACAGCCCAAAGAATGCACTGTGAAAGTCACTTCCCCCTCCCCTTCCTTGCAGAAGAACAAGCCACAAAGGCAAGGAGGGAGGAGGGGGGAGCTGGTAAGAGGTTCTGCCTATGTGTCCTTTCCCTTCCCTTAAATTTCTGTAAGTGAAAAAAATATAGGCTTGGCATCTAGCTTACAACAAAGCAAGCTCCCTGGGTCAGATTTTCAAGATGAGTACATTCAATGTGCTGTTGTAAAAGGCCTTCTCCTAGGCCTGGCCAGGTATCTGGATGGTGGAAAAGTTACAGGTGAGGTCAGAGAGAGGAAGCCTTGGGGAGACTCTGTCCTTCCTATCATCAGCATATCTGGTGAGCCAGTGCTGTTAGATGTCCTGTATGCTGTGAATATATATTGCCATGATTGGTTGATAAATAAAACGCTGATTGGCCAGTAGCCAGGCAGGAAGTACAGTGTAGGCAGGACAAGAGAGAGGAGAATGTTGGGTGAAAGAATGCTGAGTGAGGAGACGCTGCCAGCCGCCACGAGGAGAAACATGATGTAAGATACCGGTAAGCTACGAGCCATGTGGCAAGGTATAGATTTATAGAAATGGGTTCATTTAAGATATAAGAACAGAGAGCAAGCAGCCTGCCATGGCCATACAGTTTATAAGTAATATAAGTTTCTGTGTGTTTACTTGGGGGACGCAAGTGGGAGAGATTTGTCCTGACCATGGGCCAGGCAGGACCAGGAAAACTTCAGCTACAAGCCAGGGGATGCAGTTGCTCTGAACTTCAGCTTCATCTTGTACAAATTCAGAGCCCTTGAGAGTAGAGCTCCTAGCATAGTGCTCAGTGCATCACCTGCTTGCCAAGGAGATCTTCACGCTCATAGAAATGGGTTGCCTACTTCCATGATCAATGAGGCTGTGGCATTTATCTGGAGCTTTCCATTTTGAAAACCTTCCCATAGGTGTGGTTAGCTAGTGAACTGGAAAAAGTCGACCTACTCAACTGTATTGCCATGATAGTGAGGAGCAATAGTAGGGCATTGCCCAGCTAAGCTCAGTTCCATCTCAGTGATGAGAAAAGCAAACAGAATGCAACAAGGGACTTGCTGTGCATCCATTATTTACCAGATCTGGAAAGAGAAACGGGCTTGAGCAAAACAGTCCATGAGCTATAGAAGTGTCCTCATAGCCAGAAGCCAGCTCTTGCCCAAGTAAAGACCCCAGTGAAGCAAGCTGGATAAGAATAATGTCAGAGAAAATGCAAATTATCACAGGGATTTGCAGGTCATTGCTGAGGCACATTGGAGAAGTCCTTGTAATCCAGAGAGCATGGACTCTTGGATACATGCTTTCTGCCATAGGAGATATGCTTCTTCACGTTGAAATCAACAGAGGAAAAGAATGTTCATTAGATGTACAAATTGAGAGAACCTCAAGCATCCTTCTCTCCAGAGACTGATTCCTAATGGATAGAATACCACCGACAGACTGAGGCTCAAAATCCAGTGAGCCTTGATTCCTTTACTGGAGATGTATTGAATCCTAAATTCTATCCCTGACCCCATGCCCCAGTTGCTCTCTTCAGGGTGAGAACCACTAATCTCATCTGTGGCTTTCCATGAAAGCTTTCATCAGATGAGTCCATGGAGGGCTGGAGCAGTACCACAATGAGATGCTCACACAGCAATTCCTTCTAGCCATAATTCCCCATGGCGAGTGGAGTAGCTAGCTAACACCGGGAACTATGCTGGAGGCACCCGAGTCAGCCATGTTGAAACCTCACCTTCACGCATGAGTGGCTTCCAGAGGGGAACTGATTAGCAACCACAGAGCCTATAGGACAGACAGATTAACTAACTGCCTAGGCAAATTAGAAGAAGGGAAGTAGATGATGACCTTTGAGTGAGGTATGGAAAGTGCTCAGTGCTTAGAGCACATGGGCCACAAAAGAAATGTTCCACATAATACTGAAGGCTGTTGAAAGCATGGCAGGTATGGAAAACACTGTAAGCTTATTTGGAATTTAGGGTCTCAGACTATGAAGAATTAATTTGAACAAGCTGAGACATGGAAATAAAAACACTCTAGCAGAGAAAGGCTTTGCTTAGAAAAAGAGGCAGGCAGCTGATCCTGTTAACAAGAAGTGTTCAGGATAAAAGCATGAAAAGAGCCTTCTATTCCTACCACCTTACAGCGGATGCTTTCATGTCCCTGTTCCATCTCGTGACATCTCCTCTTGGCATAGACACCTCTGCATCTGATCCATGACCAATCTCGCTGTTTATGGACTAGATCCCAACTTCTCCTGACTCCTCATGGCCATGGTCTTGGGCTCTGGAATGAAAAACAATACAGCTCTCACTTCTCTCCCCTTTCCTCTTCCTCTGTTAATAATCGCCCTCTTCCTTATTTTGCTGAACTTTAAATACACCTTATTTGCCCTTTACCTATGAATTTCTTAAGTAAAGAAAAAGCACTGAGTAGATTGGCACATGCACATTACTTGTGAGTAACTATGGAGAAACAAATAAGACTAGGAGTCACCACATCCTCAAGTATCACATCCCTATCTGTTTACTAGTATCAGGATACTTTATATGGTAGTGAAAAGACCTGCCCCCGAGCCTTGTTAGCATTGGAAATCATCCCTGGATGAAGAAATCAAAATGAAAATGTCAGTACATCCTGTTTTGACTATAAATTGCTGATATGCTATGCTGGCATGTGCTATCCCTTGGTCAGCCCTGGCTATAATTTCCGTCTGTGGGATGTGGGGCTCAGCATGGCACAAGGGAAGACAGGTTTACGAGTTTTCCTGCCACTTCTCTGCCTGGTGGTGCAAGTATTTTACTAACCTGGGGATGTAGCCACACTGTGGGCTACCCTCTTTGGGATGATGCTCAGTGATTCTCCCAAGTTATAGGCAGAAGCCTGGATATGACTTATCCCACCCTATAGTGATTTATTTTTACTTAACTCTTTATATGTCATTCTATCTGGCAAGAAATACATTTTGGAAATGAGAATCTGGGGACTTTGTTTCTTGCTGCATATAACTTCAGTACCTGGCCCAGAGTAATAGCTTAATAAAAGTGTGTTAAATAAGCCCAAGGATGGATAAATGGTTCACAGACCCTCAGCTCATTGTCTTACACAGTGTCGTCTCTTTCTATGCACTGAAGTTCACATCTATTATCTAGTTTTTCTCTGTCTCTTTCTATGCATTGAAGTTCACATCTATTACCTA
Organism: Peromyscus eremicus; assembly: GCF_949786415.1. Taxonomy (NCBI): domain Eukaryota; kingdom Metazoa; phylum Chordata; class Mammalia; order Rodentia; family Cricetidae; genus Peromyscus; species Peromyscus eremicus. The sequence goes on from NC_081436.1 coordinate 34,428,162, forward strand.
GTTTTTCTCTGTCTGTAAAAGATACTTTGCCAATTGATCATTTTTTAAAAAAATCTATATTAAAGAGGAAAGTGCATGAGATACAAATGGCTTTGAGACAATAGCGTTGGAGATAGATTTATATAGACCTGAAATTTGGCTTCATTCCCTGCCAATAAGCTTTGAAAACCCATACACTCTTCTGAGTCCTGGCTGTAGAAGCCTTCAGAGAGCTGGTATCCTGAAGGCAACTGGGTTCTCTTGCAGGATCCAGGCCTCAACATTGTGTCCAACAAGAGCAGGAATGCCAGTTTCTAAGAGAGAGGGAATGACTCAAAGGATCATGAAAGTCTGGACTCAAGATTGGGTGGTATTTCAACCATTTGATTCACAGCCAAGCCTTGACCTTGGCATAACTGACCTGCTACATGGGGACTTTCACTTCCTTTGGACACTCAATATTCTGAGAAGTCCTCTGGTTTCTCTGTCCTCTTAATGAGATTCTTCATAACTCAGAGGTAGCTGGCTTTTATACTTAGCACTAAGTTGTCAATCACTCTGTCCTTTGTATTTCCATTTTTCTAAGTCTCAACTGAGCTTAGCAATCATCACTCCATTCCAATGTCCTTACATTTAATCTTTATCCCATATTGATGAATGTCTGATCTATCATGTCAGCTAACACAGACCTCTCCATCAGTTATCTTCCCAACTCACCAACCATGGTCCTGTTTCTGAGGACTGTGGTCCTCTGGGCTCCACCGGGAAGGGAACCCACATCCAGACAAAGCAGTGGTTTTTCCAGCCCCAGAACCTTTACTTGGGCTATTCTTTCCTGATCATTTCGAGAACCAATTGCCTCTTGTTGAGTTCTCCAGGAAGGAGATTCAGGTAGAGATTTCAACGCAGATATGCATTAAAAAATAGTTTGCTAAAACAAAAATGAAGGACACATAGCAAGAGACACAGTGAGATTAAGGTCTGGTTTATGTCCCAGGCAAACCTGAGATAGTCTCTAAGGATGTGTGGAGCTAAGAGGAACCTTTAGCAATGCTTTACTAGGGGAAGGAGACCCCTTTCTTCCAGAAGCGTGGATGCTGAGTTAGTTCGAGAGGGGAGTGATGCCAACTGAGGCAACATGTTTCTAATCTCTGATAGAGCTGTGGGCATAGTCTCCCCCTTCATGTGCTCTGATGTCTGTGTGTGATGATGGTGTGTCTGCTTCCCTGCCCACCTCCCTCTAGTAAAGATCCAAGGTGGACAGTTTGTTCCACTGAGCAAATCACTTATTTTCTGAGCAGTTTAGAAAGAAGCAAAGGTGAGAACGGATAAAGAAAGTCAGACTTTGGCTGTGTCCAGGTTCCTGTGCATTTGCCAAGCTCTTCCTCACGAGTTGTCCATTGTGGGGTCACTGTTCACGAAGCAAGAGAAGCATAAACTAGAGAAGTAAAGGAGTCAAAATAAGAGGCAAAGACCCAAGTTCCTTCCAGACTCTCTTTGAAACTCAGCTAAGTCCTACAAGCTTGACTCTGTAGGAATTGTTGCCTCCTCCTGGATTAGCTTCCATTACAGCACCAAAAAGTCAACAAAATCCACATCTACTGCCTGTTCTCCCTTGTTTGTTCATTGTTTCTGAGTCCATTTTTTCTTTTCTATAACAATAGCCTCTTCCTGAGATATATGTATCATTGACAGAGAATCCTTTCAATTATTGATATAATTAATCAGACCATGTCCTGTTTTTTCTCTTTGTCTTCATGTTTATTTAGCCTGTTCCTTCAAGAAGATCATGTGATGGAGTGACAAGCCCAGTCTTTTGTATAAGACAATTTAGTTTGAATCCCTGCCTTACTACTTAGAAACAACTTTATCTAATACAGTACAACCTGAATGAGTTCAATAATATGATGGTGATAACCAGGTCTCTTGCAAGTTTCTATGAGAGAAGGGATAATGTTTCTGAAGTGCCCAGAAGGAGTGCAGAGAAGAGTTACTGTTGATGTAGTTATAATCATTATGACCCAAATGGGTTGAGAAATCATAGTATCTCTTACATTAGTCAACGTTCTTTCAGTCACAAGAGACAGGTCCTTTAAAATATCCTCAATCAGGAGGGGAGTGATATTTAGTGGGCAAATAAGTTCAAAGATAAAGGGAACTAAGATCATAGACAGGACTTCATAGCTCAGCTTCTCTACTTTCTTAGCTGATGTCCTTCTGTGTTGCTTCTTCCTCGAGAATTCTCTTCTGCCAAGAGAACTCATCAGTATCCTGAGTCTCAACAAATGCTTTTTGTCCATCTTAGATCAATTTTTCTGACTGTTGCGACTGAATCTGGATCGGGGATAATGGATAGGACCAACCCCAACAGAATGACAGTGTATGACCCAAGAAAGGAGAACTCTTTGTAGCAAAATATGAATGTTCTATCAGAAGAAAGAGGAAGAAATAGGCAAGACAATGGTGTCCATTCCACTGTCTAGCTGAAGCTCTACTGCTTCTCTATTCTGCTATTACTATTTTCCCCTGGGAAGGGCATCTGATTCTTCTTTGCCTCTCACAGTTCTTTGTGGAGCTATGAATATTCATAGAAATCTATTAGCAACAAGATCCCCAATACTCTCCCACATGACCCTATGGTTTGAGGGATTCTTCTTTATAAGACCAGCATTTTTTTTCCTGCCAAGGGACAACAGTACACAGTGACTTACCTGAAATCATGGCTTCATTCATATGTAACAGTTTGCTCAAGTAGATACAAAATCCCCACCCCTTATGGAAGAGTCACTGGCTATGAGTAGTTGCTCCAAGGAGAGGATCATTTTGCTTTGACGATCTGGCCACTGGTGGGATCCCATGCTTCAGTGAATATCCTCACACCCACACACATATGGGCAGTACTAACTGGACTTAGTGGGTTATTATTATTATTACTATTATTATTTTTGGTTTTTCAAGACAGGGTTTCTCTGTGTAGTTTTGCACCTTTCCTGGAACTCGCTTTGTAGACCAGGCTGGCCTCGAATTCACAGAGATCCGCCTGCCTCTGCCTCCCAAGTGCTGGGATTAAAGGCGTGCGCCACCACCGCCTGGCTCGGGTTACTTTTTTTAAGACTTGAAATTGAAAGGGGGATATGTTGATGAAAATGTGAGGGAATTGATCATATTTCATTGTATAAATGTATGACATTCTCAGGAATAAAAAAATCTCATGCCTTTCTGGACACATCAAATGAACATCAGTTTCTCTAGCAAGTTCATTGATGTTGACAGAGACAAGAATTTTGACCCACCCACAAACCTTTATTTTTTTTAGGTATTCCTCTACAAAATCCTGAAAGATTCAAGCCCAAAGCAATTTTTGTAGATCAAATTCAACTTCAAAATGAGAAAAAGAAGAGCTTTAAACTATAAAACAATTTTCAAGACTCCAACAGCCACTAACCATTAAAGAATAAATTTAAATGAGGAACCTGAGCTTCTACAACAATACAATTGTGTGTAAGACTAGAATGGTGGGAAAGGGCTGGTTTAGGCAGGCAAAGCTCACCTGTCCTGTACCTGGCAATGAGGGTCCTGTCCTTATCACTTGACCCTAATATGTCTTTCTTTCCTGCCTCTTCGTTGCACAGTAGAGCTCTTGTTATCAGAAAGGACTGAGAATCTTGAAGATCCATTTATATCCAAGGGCTCAAAGACTTTTGCCTGGACCTGTCTCCTAAATGGCAGGGAAGGGAAACCTGTAAAGACTCCTGGCTTCATCAGCATCCTGTTGCTGTTCTCACACTGTGTACTGGATTTGATAAAAATCCAGAGGATGAGGCCAGCCTCGACATACCGGAAACATTTGGTGCATATTCCTGCAAGAGTCATTGTCTTCATTTGCATACCCACTGGGAGCTCACCAAGCTTCAGTTGGGGAGTTCCAAAACCATGACCACACAGACAGCAATGGTTAAATTCAGGTCACAAAACAGAACAAAAAGACGTGAACATGGGAAAGGGATCTGTAGAAAGAAGGAGTGGGAGGAAGATTTTAAAAAAAAGCAGGAGTGAAAGGAATTAGAATATATTACAAATTTGTATACAACTGTCAAAGAAAATGTGAACTCAATGAAAAGATGCAGGTATTGAAGAGGGAAGAAGAAACCTTCTAGAAGTTTCTGAGCTAAAAAGGAAACCACGTTATTTTGAACAGTTAATGTGTGTTTTTAAATAAATTTTAAGACAAAAAAATGAAATAACATCAAGGTGAATTCCCCCTAGGTTTACCAAACATCACGACATAATCTGGCTAGGTATTCACCACATCCTTACTGCTGTGCACACAAACTGTGTTCTCCAAAACCTTTGAATACCAACAGTGTGTCTAGCTCTAAACAGAGGAATTTGGGTATGAGTGTGTTAGTTACTTTTCTTATTCCTGTGAATAAACACATGGAAATCAACTAAAGGAAGGAAGGGCTTATACTGGCTCATGTTTTGAGGGGATATGGTCCATAACAGTAGGTACGGCAAGGGAGAGCATGAGGTGGATGGTTTCCTTTTCATTCAGTCCAAGACCCTTGCCTGTGGAATGGTACTGCCCATATTCATGCTCAGAGTCTTCCCTCCCGAGTTAAACTTCTCTGGAAACACCCTCGTGGACACACCTAGAACTGTGTTTTCAAGGTGATTCCACAGTGACCAACATGGTCTTCTATGTTTTTCTCTCTTTAGTCATTTAGTGGCTGGATGGAGAAGACAGGGGGAAAGGATTTCAATGTCCTGGGGACATCTCATCCATCAGTTAAAAGATGTCAATATTATTAATTCATTTGGGCTTGGGAGAAAGTCATTCATATAATCACACTGAGCTTTATATTCAGGGGGAAATGTGTCAAGCTACTGACATCTGGGGTTATTTGTTATAATAAGTAACATTAATTACCTTGATTAATAGTCACTCAACCTAGAGGTAGGTTTACAAAATGAGCCTCACTCCAGTGACAATTCAGTCCATTGACATCAGGAAATATACACAAAGAGAGGAATGGGGTGATATCCAGATCCAGAATGATACAAGAGCCAAAGACTCCTACCAATCAGCCAAATTGTATCTTCTATGGACGTTTGGACCATGGATGATGAATCAGAAATCATGAGTTTAAACAAGTCTCATTCTCTAAACATTCCTTAATTCTGTGCATGGCTTTCCACCTTCACAGACACTTTCATGACCTACCTCCTGAGGAGAAGATGGACTTAAGACATAGTTATAAAGATTCTCCATCCCCACCCATTGATGGGTCTTTGTCTCCAGCCTACTTTTATGAGTAACAACATGCCTCTGTGCATAGGGTCACACCAGGTGCCAAGATCTGAGTCAAGTATACCTCAGGCCATGTAAGCAGTTGTAACATAGATGTAGACATATGGGACTTATTTATGCAGAGGTTGATGATTGCAAAAACAATACACAGGCTGATGCCATCCCTTCTCAGTGTAGTCTGTTGTCATTTTGAACCTAAACACTTTATCCATCCTCAAAATGGACCCCCCAAGTGGTAAGACTCCCAGTGAGTTTGGATGTTTTCCTGAAACCATGAAACCATCAGTGGTAATGGGAGACATGGCTGAAGCTTGTGAAGCCTAAAGGGTTTCCCCGAGGGGCTTCTACTCAACTGTGGCTAGGGTCTTGGCTTCTGCTGCAGAAAAGAATTTTAGAGTAATTCCGTATAAGTCAGAGTTGAGATTTATGAGGTTGACAAGTTTGGGGGATGGAGCAGTAACTCAGTGGGCAAAGTGCTAAGTTAAGATCTTCAGCACCCCAAGAAAACGCCAGGCATGAAAGCACACACCTGCAACCTCAGTGTTACTGGAGGATCCTGGAAGCACACTGGCCAGCCAGGTTAACTAGTCAGTGCACTCCAGGCTCAGTGAGAGACCCTCTCTCAAAAACAACCAACAGAAGAGAACACCTGACATCAAACTCTGTTGTCCATACACATGTGTGGGTGCACACATCTGTATATACAATACACACACACACACACACACACACACACACACTTGTATATGGCATACATACAAATTATGCAAAAAGAAAGATTAGTTAGTACCCACTGAAGGGATGGGTGCAGACTTCTGAAAAGAGTCAGTCATAATGTAAGTATCTTAACAATAGCTATATATATGATGTTGTGACTTTTGCTGTTACATTGCCCAAAGGATGTCATTTTCAACCAGGTTCAAAGATTAAGTGGTGTTACACGTGTACTAGGCCAGACACATGGACAGATACCCTTGTATACATTTTTGATAGTTGGGTTCTCTTATTACAAATTCAAGTACTAATATTAACTCTCAGATAACTAATATTAACTCTCAGATAACATCTAATGCTTTTCAGGTCAATATATACATATGTATATGTATTTGTATATGTAGGATACAGAGTGACTACAAAAGGTTTACAGTGGCTACAGAACTTACAAAGGCCTTACAAGAAGCAGAGACTTGGAGCTAATACAGACAAAAAGTGAGGTGGTTCCTGAACTGGTGATATTAAAGAGCCCAATTGGAGAGCTCCTGGAGGCAGGCAAGCCTAGGTACAGGGTCCAGCCTGCTCATGGTGACTCGGGGATAATCAAGGCACAGATGGGCCCAAAGGGATGGATTGATGGCATTTCACTGCATCAAGCACTGGGGACCACACTGAGCTAAAGCCCCTGGGATGCACAGAAGTTCTCTGCCTGATAAGTCCTTTGATGCATGGATCAGGTGATCAGACAAGAGGAGGATGGGGCTGTGGGTCATCACAGAGTTAGGTGTTCTTTCTATGGAGTCCAGGTGAGGGCACTGTGCCCTGTGTCAGTCTAGTGCTGTGGTTCTCAATTTGTGGGTCGTGACCCCTTTTGCCAACTTTTATCTCCAAAAATGTTTACATTACAATTCAGAGCAGTAGCAAAATTAAAGTTATGAAGTAGCAACAAAAGTGATTATATGATTTTATGATCGGGGTCACCACAACATGAGGAACTGTATTAAAGGGTCTCAGCATTAGGAAAGTTGAGAACCACTGGTCTAGTGTGTTTGATAATGCTCAGACCTGGTTTTATTGGTGCAGTTTTATGTCCTCTTAGGACTCCTGGAGACACTGCACACACATGATACATATACATACACTCAGATACATACAGTACATAAAATAAAATAAACAATAAAGATAGTTTTCAAATGAAAATATTCTTTTGTATCTTTTGTATTTCACAAGTCACAAGTGGATCCATCTAGTCCTGGAAAGGAGAAAATAAAGAAGCTTCCTGAGCCTTAAAAGCCACCCTGGAGAGCAACTTTCATTGAGAGTCCTCTCCAAAATATCACCACCCAGCTAGCTCAGTGGGTAAAGCATGAGACTCTTAATCTCAGGATCGTGGGTTCGAGCCCCACGTTGGGCACCAGATGTAATATGAATCTTAAAGGGTCTTATTAATAAAAACAAACCCAGAGCCAGGTATTGGAGTGAATGCTAAAAGATCAGAGAGACAGAACAGGCCACAGCTAACTTCACCTTGCCAACTTCTCAGCCAATCTGTTTCCTTAAACTGGAAGTCTCTGAGTCCTCATCCAGAATGAATCTCAGCTAAACTGCTGCTAAAAGCCTAAAAGCTTAATCGGGTTAGTTCCTGGTCCTCTCACCTTATATACCTTTCTGCTTCCTGCCATCACTTCCTAAGATTAAAGGCGTGTGTCACCATGCCTGGCTGTTTCCAGTATGGCTTTGAACTCACAGAGATCCAGATGGCCTAGTTTTATTGGTACAGTTTTATGTCCTATTATGACTTCTGGAGACACTGCACACACATGACGCATATACATACACTCAGATACATACAGTACATAAAATAAACAATAAAGACAGTTTTCAAAAGAAAATATTCTTTTGAATCTTTTGTATTCCGTAAGTCATGAGTGGATGGATCTCTGTCTCCAGAATGCTAGGATTAAAGGTGTGTGTGCCACCATTTTCTGGCCTCTATGTTTATCTAGTGGCTGTTTTATTCTCTGACCCCAGATTAGTTTATTAGGGTGCACAATATTTTGGGGAACACAATATCACCACATTTCTCTAGCATTCAGTTTTAACTACAACACACAACACAATTTCATGCTTCATTTAAATCATCAACACATACACATATATACATACAGGCACATACATCTCGCATGAAATTGAGCCTAGACACATGCACAACAAGTGTCCTCTCACTGAGCTATATTGCTGATATACATAGAAGTTAGAGGTGGGCAGGAGGAGTCCCATTTTATGGATGAGAAAACTGGGGTTTAATGAGGATGAGCTCTGCCCCTGAATTGAGAAAGCATGGAGATGGATCTAAATCCAGTGACAACGTCCTTTCCACAAGAGCCTTCTTTTCTTTTTAAGATATTGTGAGGTAATGTAAGACTTAAAAGTAGTCAACTATGACATTATTTTGGATAATCAAATCAATGTCCCCATTACTCTATAGACCCAGTGATGTGTGGAAACTTGTTTAGGAACCCAATATGGGCTCCTACTCTCCCAAGCACTCCTCATCATAAAGTAAGCTTTCTTCTACTCCAAGAAAAAGCAGTGACACCAGGCGATGGTGGCACATGCGTTTAAACCCAGCACTCAGGAGGCAGAGGCAGGTGAGTTTTAAGGCCAGCCTGGTCTACAGAGCTAATTCCAGGACAGCCGGGGCTACACAGAGAAACTCCGTCTCACAAAAACAAAAAAAAAAAGAAAAGAAAAAAGAAAAAAAGAAAGGAAGAAAGAAAGAAAGATGAGTGAAATAAACCATAAACCTAACCACACTTCTCTGTTCCCAGTCCAGTGATGCAGACGCATGGAAACAAGGTCCCATCTGCAGGCAGCAGTAGACAAGAAGTCAGAATCCTTCACACTGTGTAAACTCACGTGAAGCTGTGAGGTGAATTCAAGAGGAGCTGTGTCTGTGACAGTTGCATCCATATAGTTGACTGCTTTACAGGGACGTCCAGAGATGAGAAAAAAATAGGATGGGGAGCCATAACATCATTAACATCAGCCTCGTGACCACTAACACAATGATCCAATCCATTGAGCCCCTAATATGTGGCCAGTCTGGATCTGGTTAAAAGACCTTTGCTCCTCCTTTTCCATCAAGCTCAGTTCCAATTGCCTTTAGCCTTCCTTCATCTGCAAAGAGCTGTAAAGAGCACTTCCCTTTCCTGTAGCCTGGTAATGCTCACTGCATTCCAGTGCTGAGCTGCAGGTAGGGCAGTGGGAGGGCCTGGATCTTACCCCTCCAGCACAGGGCCTGAAAGTTTTTCAGCTACAATGACCTTGATCTAATGATCAAGGCATGCCAAAGACAGGTTTGACTGTATTCAGCAACTAGATTTATTCCCACATCTCCTGACATCCTAGCTTGGGGTCTCTCCAATGACTGGCATTAAGACTTAACCCTCCACTTCTTGGGCCCAAAGTCATGACTATTTGTACTGGCCACACCTAATATTTCCCTTAAGATGTGACTCTCCATAAATCTCTCCAGTCACATCTAGACTTTGGTAGGTCAAGCAAGTTGCTTCAAATGAAGAGGCACAATTTTCTGCATCATCCAAGCCAGTGCAAAAGTTCCTAACCCATTTCCAAAGTGCAGTCCTGGTAGCATAGGGAGTCCAAGTATCTCTAAGAAGAAGAGATCAAAGTCACAGCAGCAGAGGACTCATCCCAGCTCAGACCTTGTCTCTATTCTTCTTTTGCTTTCTCCTTCCTATTATGTATTCCCAGTGTCTGCATAACAATTACTGGTTGACTTTATACCCTGCACTATCCAAGTGGCTGATGCTGGAGACGGTGAACCTAGATGAGGTAGCTTCAGTAAATCTGCTTCCCCTCCTATTTCATCTCCATGTTCCAAAAACCAGGTGAACACTTCATGCTGGGATGATTTCTATGTAAATAAATTTTAAAACAAGTAAATCAATAAACATAACGAATGTGTCTGAGGACCAGGAGACACTGGAACCCTCTCATGCTACAAGGGAAAATATAAATGGCACAAACAATGAGAACAGGAGGTAGAAATTGATGAGGCCGTTTAAGGTAAGACCCCAAGGAAAAACAACCAGCTCCTCTCTTGGCTAAAAGTCAAAAACGTTTGTGGGCTGGTCTCTCAGCACCCTCCCCCCCCACACCCCCAGCCAATGCCAGAAGTGTTCGGAGACTCTGATCCCTAAATAATTTCAAGTTTCAAGTTTCCTTCTTCAGAGCAGATAATGCAAGAATAGAAATAAAAGCTCACTAAGGGAAAACTCCTTGTTGAGAGAATACAGTCTCTAACCTGGGGTGGGGAGAGACCTAACATTCCAGCTGGGCCTCTCAGTCACCTGACCAAGAAACAGCTTCTAGGGAAACAGGTTCACTCAGAGTTGTTCTCTCTCTCTCTCTCTCTCTCTCTCTCTCTCTCTCTCTCTCTCTCTCTCTCTGACCTCCTAGTTATTGCTGGGAAAAGAACCAATTGAAGGAGGGAACTGGAGATTAACCAAATGCCCACAGGTGGCACTGTTGCCCGGAGAACACACGAAGAAACTGGGAAGGACAAAGCAATCTTGCTGCCATGTTGTCTCACTCAAGCATGGTGTGGGTTGAGGTCACAGGAGCTGTGACCCTCTGTATTTGTAGGAGTTCAAGTTCCTTTAGAAACCAACTTGCTAAAATCTTAGTAACCTTGTATGTTGCTCCTAGCCGGACAGAACAGCAATTACCTGGAGACTACATGGTCCAAGACAACACTGGTGTCCACTAGTAGAGCTAACTGCCTTGGATCTGACCACACCAAGCCCCTCTGTTTGCTGGCCTCCGTCCCTCAATCCTGATCCAAAGTCTCTCGGGTTCTCTGAGGGAACTATGGTAGAAAGGGAAAGAAGAGAGAAACTTGAGCCCAGAGATTACTCAGCTTCTACCATGTGGCTATCAGACACAAACATATGGAAAAACAATTCAGACAAGAGAGGCATCAAAAATGCACCCCATATTTTACCATTATCCATGGAGAGAAGCCTGAGAGCAAAGAAATAAAAAGACCCCTTCTTTTTCTTCTCTCAAGGAGGTAGACCATCAGAGAAGGCAGCTTATAACCTCAAGACAACGCCAAAAGATCAAAGGGGCTTATGTGAGATCTTGGAGTTATGATCACCTTGTTGTTTTCAGAGGCGCTTCTGAAATATCCCCACCAAATACGTGAGTGTAGCTTTGGGGAGTCCTTTCACGGCCACCATATGACACTAGGAAATCAGAGTCCCCAGCTGAGGTTTTAGTCTCATTAATGAAATAATTTAAGAATGGGATCAAACAGAAGCTCATGGACAATTGTAATTGGAGTTTAAAAGAAAAACAGCAGGGCAGGCAAGCTCTTATATCTAAGCAGCTGCCTGAAGAAGGAGAATGGAGAAGAGGAGGAGCAAAAAGCCATACCCTTTGAAGCAGCAATGGAGGTCAGAAACATGGCAGACAAGCAGCCATGTGGGAAACTTAGGCTTTTATGAGTAATTCAGAAAAACTTGAAGGCTTAACGAAGAGGCATAGCTACTGTACTGTGTGAAAGGGAAGGAAAAATATTTTACCTCATTAAAGGGCTAATTATTCCATCTATCTCTTTAGCAAAAGCTAAACCCACCTTCCTAGGTGATCAGGTGATTGGTCAGTCCAACAGAATGTTAGGTCTCTACCCAGGCCAGAGGTTGTATTCTCTTGACCATCAGGGCCCTTGACTGCCTCTCTCTCTAACACATAGCTGCTGTGGAAAATGGTATTCCAGTTCCTCCATATGTAAGTGTAGAATGCCATGCTTCCATAGGATCCAGCAGTTCCACTTCTAAGTGAATTCACAGAAGAACTGGAAACAGGATCTTAAGGGGATATCTCTATCCGTGTTCAGAGCAGCGTTAGTCTCAGTTGCTAAAACATGGAAGTAATATGTGTCCATCAATATATGAGTGGGTAGACACACTGAAATACTGCTAATCTTGAAAGAAAAGGAATCTTGAGATGAACCACAGCATGGTTGAACACTCTGGACATTATGTTGAGTGAAGCAAGCCAGTCATAAAAGAGACAAGTACCATGAGTTTCCACATGGGTGAAGCCCTGGAGCAGTCAATGTCACTGACACTGAAGTTGGAAGAAGACTTACCAGGGACAAGAAGGGGGGCAATGGGACAGTGTTGCTTAGTGGGCATCAGGCTTTGTTTTTATAAGATAAGAACTGCTCTAGGGATTAAGCGTGGTTTATGTGCCCCACACTGGCTTGCATCTCAAGGCCTCTCCAGCTTCAGATCTACCCAGGGTCTGAGGCTTCCCAAGCAAACTCATGTCTTGTAAAACTTCTTGTCTGCACCAGCCTGCATCCTTTGCTCCCCAAGAAAGGTTATCCTGGTGAGCAACATCTCCATCAAAGCTCCAGAGGTAGATTTAGTCTTGAAGTCTCAAAAGTTTACATTCTCAAAATTTGCTCTGCTCTGAAGGGTCTGCCTCAACTTGCTTTAGTATACACAAATTAACCCAAATGACAGGGAACAAGATAGGTCCGAAGTGGACAGAACCTGGAAATCAGACATTGAATTCATCTGGACTGAAAGAGGGGCAGGGACAATGCCATCTGCAGATATAAATGAGTAAGGATGATGGCCTATGTCTTCTGTAGAGACACATCAGGGACCATAGTGAGGACCAGTCATCCTGGGTTTGTGAACAAGCAGAGTCAGGACCTGGGAAGGCTGCCCTGTAACTAGAGTTTTCTGGAGAGCTACTTTCTGTCTGTTTGTCTTTATATAGACTTTGTGTTCTGCCTTCTCATTGGTTGTAAACCCAACCACGTGACTGCCTCGTCACTGCCTGTCTGTACAGGCCTCCAGACACACATTGGAGCATGTGTCTCCAATGCTGGCTGTATCCTTGAACACACAGAGATCTACCCAGCTCTGCCTACCAAGTGCTGGGATTAAAGGCATGTGCCATGAACGCCCAGCTCTGCTATGGCTTCCTATTAGCTCTGACCCCCAGGCAACTTTATTTATTAACATACAATTAAAATCACATTTCAGTACAAATAAAATACCACCATACTGCCCCATTGAGCATTCGCTTCTGCTACAGACCCTTGTTCTCTGATTTCCTTCAGGAGTAAGCTAATAGTGAAGTCATGTCTCCAGGACTCAGAGATGCGTCAAACTCACTTCTCCTGGTAGAGACATCATTCACTCTGTTTCTCCCCAGAAATGCAAAAGACTTCTGAATGAGAGAGGTCAAAGGTACTTGTAGCAGGCTTTCTCAGACTGCCACTCCCCAAATCATGACATGGAGACTTATTATTAGTTATGAATGCTCGGCCTTTAGCATATGCTTGTCCCACTAGCTCTTAATTAAACCTGTTTCTCTTCATCTTTGTTTTGCCTCAGGGCCTTTTACCTTTCTTTCTTTCTGTATGTCCTACTTTTCCTGCTTCTTGCGTGGCTAGCTGGCTGGTGGCTGCCTGGCTGGCTGGCCCCAGCGGATTCCCTTTCTTTCTCCTTTGTTCTCTCTTTCTCTCTTGAGCCAACCTCACCTATCCCTCTACTGCCTAGCTATTGGCCATTCAGTCTTTTATTAGACCAATCAGGTACCTTAGGCAGGCAAAGCAGCACATCTTTACATCATGTAACAAATGCAGCATAAACAAATGTAACACACCTTTACATAGTTAAAGTAATATTGCACAAGTACTTCCAGGGACAACAGAATGGGAAACAGCTACCCAGCAGGCTGCACTTTAGGTAAACAATACATATAGGCCTCCTTCCACCTCTGCTCAGGTGTGCACTCTTTGCACTCTAAGACACACAGGTATTCACCTAAATTTGTGTGGATCAGACATACAGGCCATACAAAGACATTCACACACCGTACTACTGAAAAATGAACTTCTAGGTACAAGCAAGCCCATGTATTACATCCACGCAGGGGGCATATTGCTTATTTATTTAAACACAGCATGCAGGTTCTATCCCTTTCACACAGTCCTCATTGACTCTCTGGATTTCCTTTCTGTACTTGGAGAAAGGGAAAGTATAAAAAGAAATGAAATGCTTCCCTCTGCTAACACTGGAATCTTAAGAAATTCATTCACAGGAATGAGGGCAATTCTGACATGATGATTTGCATTTTAGATGTTGGCATCTGTACTGGATTTGGTTTAAGTGCCTCCCTGGATAATCTCAGCTTTTTCACTGATGTTTCTGATGAACATTCAGGAAGATCTCTGCAATCAATAAAATCCGTGTGGTGTGAAGAGGCGATTCTGAATTTCATTAAGGGCAGAATCTAGAGTGTCGTCACCATCTTTGAGAATGGACCATTCCCAGAACAATGACCCCCACCAAACACTTCTTATCTTGACATGCTGGCTGTGCCAGTCAACCTGTGCCCACATTTTGGCTGGTGGATATGACCAGAAAGCATCTTACCACCCATGTTCTATTCTGTCTCTGCCCTGCCAGTACCTCTGTCCCTGGAGAGCAGCTCTTTACTGATTCCGAGTTTAAGATCATCTAGACACACTCTTCCAGGCCAGACCACCCTGAGTAATCTGGTAAGACTCACTTGTTGATTTGCCCAGAGAATAACTCCCTAGGTGCCTCAGATCTACCTTCTCCAAAGACTGCCAGATGTGTCATCTGGTGTCACTAGGAAATACAAGGGTGTTGCCTTCCTATGACCTTTGACTAATGGAAAACCGGAGCTGACATACATGCTCGTCTCCCGTTCATCTTAATGTACTATCTCGAGCTTAGTATGGGGGTTCTGGGGAAGTCACCTGGTATGAATTAACAGCCACACCACCACTGGCTTTTTAAAACTGTTTTTCTTCAGTTCCTCTCCCTCTTTTTGCCTGGGATTGTGTAAGCAAAGGAGAATTTGCAGTAACTTTCGGCAGAACAGTTCTGGGCAACACAGGTGACTGTGGGAATTTTAAAATGACTTGCATTTTCTAAGTGGATGTCTTTTCACCTACAAAATAGAGCTAATAAGGTTATCCAGAATTACGACTAATTCAGTTAACACAGATTAACACCATCTCCTCCATTAACAAAAATAAATGAAACATTTAGATTATTCTTTCTCAATTTTCAAAATATTTCATTGGAAAATCTCTCATAGGACATTTTTCCCCAAATATTAGATAGTGGTTTTAAAATAACAAGTTACTACTACTCTTAATAAAATTAGAAAAAGAAGACTTTGAGTTAATAGAGAGAAAGAAGGTAGAAAGCAGAAGCAGAATGTTCCAGAATCTTTAGAGGAAATCAGAGGAAGTGAAGAACAGGATGTCTTCCTTCCTTTCTAGGACCCATATAGCACTTACAAGATAGTGAGAGTTTTCTCCTTCTGGGGTTGTGGTGTAGCTACTTCCTGAACTGAGGCATTTCCTCCTTCTGGAAGGCTCAGGAAACCAAAGAAACTGGCCATGTCCAGGAAACCGAGGACGTTGCAAGACGAACAAGGCTTCTCCCCAAAGATATAGAAGCAGTAAACAGTCAGCAGGGGTAGAAAGACTCTTAGGCAGAATGTTTATGTGTTGGGCCATAGGGCAGGGAGTTTGTTCCAGGGACACAGCTTCATGAGTTGTCACCCGTGATGGGATGGCCTTGTGGTTACTTCTGTCTCTATCACCCATCACCCATGCTCCTATAACTAACCCCAGTGAATTAATTGGCTCAGTCACCTACACTTGGGTGGACCGGCATCTTCAGTCTGCCTGTGCCCTATCTGGGGTGAACAAACATTTATTCTCCCCAGGAAAAGTCACACAACAGGGATCACCACCAAAGCTTATCAAGGATAGAGTTAGAGTGGACTTTATACTAAAATTATCTAGCTAAAACGTTCCTGCTATGGTGAAGTAGCATTTTCAAATCGATTCTGCTACAGAGAAAAAATTATAATTATGAAGAGAAATCAAAACCAGAATAAACTTTTTAAATAAACAAGTTGTGATCATAAAGCAATCAAGGGATTTTGAGTTGAGCAGAGCCTAGGAGTCTAGATTAAAAAATCAAATTGAGGTATAGCCAACCTTTATCCCAATTTTGGCTTAAACTTTTGACATAGAGCTTTAGTAATAGCGTGAATTTAATATAGTCTCATAAAAAGTGGAGTTAGAAGAAAATGACAAAAATATTGAGAATATAATGGCTGAACGTTTTTAAAGTAACTGGTAGGTGACAGTCACAAGTTCAGAATGTTCAGAACAATCTCATAAGGGGATAGGTGTGCACGCGTAACATCACAGGCAGACAGATTGCTGTAACTCAGGGAAACCAACACATCTTCAAGGCAGTAGCCGAGGGAATGCGTATCCCATTCAAGCATAGACCAAAATTAACAACAGGTTCCTCTGAGCAGAAATGTTGGAAAACAGAGTTGCTTCAGGGAATTTCCTCACCAAGGATTTTTTTTTACACTGTTCTTTTCCCAAAAGTGTGATGGAATTAGAAGTATAAGAATTATTTCAAATCGTAGAATAAGAACAACTCAGAGCGCACGGGTAAGACACAGACAGATACAGGGGCCTTCCTGGGACTCACAGTAAAACATCCAGACACACACACACAACTGATGACAGAACACCTGTGTCTTGTTCACAAAATAAGAGGTTGATTAAAATAATTGGGCCTGTAATTTGGACACTGCTCTAAATATCCGACAGGCGTGATGTCGTTTTGTCCTTCGGCACACCTGTAAGAGAGGTGCAACTATAAATCCTATTAAAGCTAAGGCGACAGACACAAAAAGGCTGAATAGCTCACCAACCTCATGCAGGCTGGAAGGGGTTGAAATAAACCTTTAATTGGGGACTCCAGTCTCCCGCCTCGGCCCCCTTATTGACGATACTAAAGCTTCCCACAGTGCAAATGGGTAGCAGATAATAAGAGTTAGCAATATAGAAATGGAGAGAGACACTGAAGAGACTCTTTTAGTGAATTAGATAAGATGAATTTTTTAACATAAGGGAGCGAGGATTAAGGAAAATTAAGGGTATTATAGGCATGCAGAACAGCGAGAACATGCTCTAGAAGGATAAGGGAAACTTTGGAGGAGAGGTAAAACGTGGGATTCTGATTGTTTAGGTTGTATGCTGCACAGCGTAAACTTTTATTCACAGCTCCCCTGGAGGTGTGTAGTGCATGGCCTGCTCTGCCTTGAACAATCCGCTCTGCATACCACAGCATTTCTGCTCAGATGGGTCAGGAGATGTTAGGGTAAACAGTCAAAGAAAGAGGAAATGGTGATGGGGAAGAGGGGAAGCATGACTCCTCAACATTCTCGTGGAACTGGACACCGTGCTGTGTATGTGAGGAATGATCAAGAGCAATGCTGGAGGAATTAGACCAAGCTGGAAATCACTAAGGGAGGCCTCGCAGTTACAGTATGCTGGGGACTGTTTAGCAGATGTGGGGGAACCCAGCGTGCACAGCACTTTCCCCAACTGCTTGTTTAACACTAGTAGCTTAAAGCCAACTGCAGTGGGATTATGTACACCATGGAAAACAGAAAACACTGTAAGCTGATTGGGTTTTTTCTCCCTATGGAGTCTGCTGTTGATATTTTTCAACAGTACCAGCCATTAAAAAGTCCTTAAACACTTTTGAGCCTGGGGTCAGATTTCTGGACTGAGTACATTTCAATCCAGCAGAGAGTCTTAGCCTCATGCAGGACTTTGTTGGTATCCTGTAGTGGGTAGCCGGTCCAGCTTTGACCTGGAAGTACCACCCCCTTTGAGGCTTCAGTAACTGTCATGCCTACAAGGCGGAGCCGAGAGAGGACCCCTGAAGACCTGAGACCTGGATGGGTGAGCTTTTTTGGTTCCTGGATCCTGGATGCTGGAGGTAGACCGAGCAGAGTTCTCCAGAGAACAGCGCTGGACTGCGCTACACCTTTCCCAGACCCTGTAACCTATCCCTTCACTTGTAAGTTACCCCACAAAATAAACCTCCCTTTTAACTATGTGGAGTTACCTTAATAATTAAACCAATAGTATCCACTCATAATTTCCTGAGCTGGGAGATATGGATGTCCCCACCTTAAACATACTGGCTAAAGGTATGCACCCATAATTTCCTGAGCAAGGAGTCGTGGATGTCCTTACCTTACACATACTGGGTAATGGATTCTAGATGGCTTTCTACACTGTTGGATAGGGATCTGGGGCTGTTAGTGCAGGCAGAAGATCCATCAGGCTTCTCAGAAGTTGGAGCCCACTCCAGTCGTGAGGTCAATGGACCAGTGACAGGGATCAGAGCCCTTTCAGCATCACCGACCACAGACCTCCCCTTGGGTAATAACCTCAATGCCAAGCCTAATGCTGGTCTACATGCTTTACATGTAGTGACTCCATTTAACGTCCACAAAGCATGTGAGCAGCGACATACATCACATAGAGAGTGTGATGACTGACCAAAATGCATCTGGCTTTGACATTCAAGCAGGCAAACTTCTAAATCCATGCTCTTTCCCAAAACAATGAATGGCCAGAAACAGGAAGCAATGCTTATTTCTGTTGCCTTCACAGCAGCAATTGTATTCATAGACAAAGCTACCAGGTTTCTGTTTGATGCATACCATGTGTTGGGCCTTAGGGATGTATCATCCATCTCCACACCATCTCAGCAACTGGATCTGCATGCTACCCATTCGTTGGTGTGGTGCTGTAGTCTCTTTTCTTTGGTAATTAACATCTTGAGTCACTACTGGTAAAACCCTTTCTATCCCCTCAATCCACCTTATTTGGTAGGGCTGACCTCACTCCTGCTTGTAGTTGAACTGCCAGTCCACAAATAATGACACAAAGACTTACTAATTATGAAAGTTCAGCCTATAGCTTAGGCTTGTTTCTAACTAGCTCTTATAACTTATATTAACCCATTTCTATTCATCTACATTCTGCCTCATAGCTCGTGGTTGTTAACTCTTCTCTTGCACATCCTGCTTGCTCTGTGTCTCCTTCCATCTCTGCCTTTCTTCTTCCCAGAGTCCTCTTTGTCCCCAGAAGGCCCACCTAACCTCTTCCTGACTAGCTATTGGCCATTCAGCACTTTATTAAACCAATCAGAAGGTGTCTTGGCAAAGACAAATCTTCACAGTGTAAACAAATATTCCAAAACACCTCCTCTCAGTGAGCATTCAGCCAAGGTTGGAGGCAATTCACACAGCACTTCTTAGGCCCCAGGGGTTGAATTCAAAGCTGAGTCCAAGATCCAGTTCAGAGCAATGATGGTGAAAACAAAAACCTATGCTCACTCTAGAAAGTAAATGTCTCTTCTACCAGGCTTGAATCTAGAATGTGGTGCAGAGTCTAGGAGCTATTGTCAGCTTTTTGTGCTGTAGAAAATAGTATAGTGATTCAACAGTTAAAAACAAATTGTTCTATTCTGAGAATTGTATTCTTGGAAGGAAAAGGGTGTTGGAGCATTGTTTATTATATCCTTATCTTCAATGTTATTTTCCTAACAAAAATAACCTTAGTTACCCCTCCTTCAATCATCTGGAGTTAGCAGAGAGAAAAGGTCTTAGAACACTCTGAAAAGGCAGAAGAGACCGAGAGGTGTTACACAGGGAGATGAATACTGCTCACCTACATGAGCATGAGTGAAGAAACTTCAAAGAGACTGTAATGTGTACTGATTTTAAGTCTTTGAAAGAAGTTAACAAGGAAATTTTTAAATGGTCTTTAGAGACAAGAACTAAATGGTATGCAGACATACACAAGAGGAGGGCTTTGCTAGACTTTGGCTCACATGGCTTTGAGGCAAGGAAGTCCCATAGGCTGTTTCCAAGCTGCAGGATCTGGAAAGGTAGTGATGTGGTTCATTCTACATTTAAAAGTCTGGAAACCAGGAGATCTGATGTCCAAGGGTAGGAGAAGATGGATGTCTCAGTTCATTCTTCCTCTACCTTTTCACTCTATCCCTCAGTGAACTAGATGATGTCCAACCATATTAGTTAAAGACCTTCACAATAGGCATCACAAAGTCCCTCTACAGGAATAACTGGAAAATGGCCTAGTAGTTGCCCCACAGAGAAAAGCAATCATGATCTAACTAGAAGCTGAACTCATAGGATATGTAGCATAAATTTTCATGTTTGATGGGGTCTGGTTTTCTCTCTTGCCAGCAGGCTGGTAGTGAAAGCACAGCAATATTAGAGGGAAGAGTTACAAAGAGATAGAGGAATACTGGGTCCTAGCAACTTGTTTTGTTTACCTAAGCTGATCTGTTCCTCATTTTGTCTGAATTCTCGAGTTTGATTTTCTGTTCCTCTCAATTCTATCCCTTATGATGCTGACTACCCAGATTGGTGTTGTTGGTGCTTGTAACATGTGAAAAGAAACAGAGGTTGTGACAGCTTCCATAAATTGTCTAGGACCACACGCAACACCCATGGTTTCACAGCTATCCATCTCTGTTTAGTGTGACTCCAGACTCTGCTGGATCCATTCATTCAGATCCATTCATTCTCTGCTGCCTCAGCAGATGGCTCGCCAAGTCCATGCTCCCTTCATCACAGGTAAACCCCTTCCCTTCTACCAGGCACCCTACCCAAGTCTTAGTACACCATTCACCCATTCATCCACCCGCCCATCCATCCATCTATTCATCCCTCTAGTTATCAATGATTTAATACCTTGTTACGTACTGGGCATCATGATGGGGGATTTGTAAGAAATACATAAGCACACAAGACATAGTCCAAGTGTACTTGTCCAGCCTCTCCTCTTCCTTCTCTGGTATCAGTCCTTCAGCCAGATGCACTTTGACTTTCTCATGACTCCAAGCACTGAAACCTACTCAAGTCTCCACATACTTTTCCTTCTATCTCCCTAAAGTTGTTCCTTCTAGTCCCATGTGATTAATTTCTATTCATCTGCCAAGACCTAGATGTTTCTCCCATCTTTGAGAATGAGCCTACATCTTTAAGGATGTTATCTGTGCAGCTCTCAGCTCATACCTGTTTTCCCCACAAGATCAAGGAACCGCCTATCAGAACTCAGGGCTCCAAGGGGGCTCAATGAAGTCTATTCACTTATGAATTTCAAGCAACTAACTAAGTGCCCATTTAGAAACTAAGTCTGCCTTTCTTTCCTTAAGTCAGGTAAGTCTGAGACTTAATGCTCAGTTAAGAAGGGATAATGCAGCATGACTCTAAGGAACTGGTCTTAAATTCTCACTTTGAGCGAACTCAGATACATTCTCCCTGGACTCTGGGGATCTGGCAGAGGGTTCCTGGATCCCAGCGCTTTCCATTTTCTTACCTTTAGTTCTGAGTCTTATGCTGTCTGACCCCTAGAGGTTTTTTTTTTCCCTCTGAGGTCCTTTGGGAGTTTGAGTTCCTCACTTCTGGCATTGATAACCCACCTTTCTTTGGTGAACTAGGAGTCACAGGACCCTGGGGCCACTACAATAACCAGATCAGCCCCTCCCCCCTAAAGCATCGGGTTAGTCCCTAAACTCCACAATGACTCTAATGGTTTACAAGGTTAGTTTTTCTTCGGGAAATTAATTCTGTCTTAAAACTGAAAGAACACTCTGATTTGGAAACTGAAGGAGCTCCTTCCTTGTGGCTGGGAATCTATTCTGTAATTTCATAAGAAGGAAGATTCCAAGTCAACTTACTACTCACTACTGACAGGATCCTGGAAACGTCCTTGTCTGTACTCATCCAGAGATAGATAAGTCATTGGATTGTCCTAGTACCCGCCCCCACCAGGCTCCATGCATCAGGCTGAACACTCTGTGTGTCCCCACAAAGTCCTTAAAAAAAAAGCTCCTGTCTTACTTCACTTTCAAATGAAGATGAAGCTTAATAAATTAAAATTTCTTGATATTTGCAGCATTTTAGTCAAATTTAATTTTACTAATACATAAAATACGTATTTATGGGATATCGTGATATTTTGTTGTTTCTGTATACTGTGTAATGTTTAAGTCAGGATAAATATATCTATACCTTCAAACATTTATCAGTCCTTCATATTGAAAACATATAAACTCCTTCTAGCTTTTCAAATCACTTTACTACACTGATACAAAAGTGCACATGTATGTGTGCGCACAAGGACAATATACAAGTTGAAGACAGATAACCACTGTGGAGGTTGATTCTCTCCTTCCCCCATGAGGGACCCAGGAACTGAACTCAGCTTATCAGCTTTGGTAGCAAATAGTTCTCCTCTCTTAGTCATCTCACTGGCCTCTTCTAGCTTTTTGGAACATACACTTTTTGGAATAGCACACCACAACATCTTACTCTTCTTTAATTATAGTTTAGAGCCCACTCATCCACTCTCTCTTTCCTTTTTTCTTGTCTTAGTTAGGGTTTCTATTGCTGTGAAGAAACACCATGACCACGGCAACTCTTATAAAGAAAACATTTAACCGGGGCTGGCTTACGGTTTCAGAAGTTTGGTCCATTATCATCATGGGGGGACATGGTAGCATGCAGACAGACATGGTGCTGGAGAAAGAGCTGAGAGTCCTACATGTTGATCTATAGGCAGTAGAAGGAAATACTGTGTACTGGGCATAGCTTGAGCATCTATGAGACCTCAAAGCCCATCCCCACAGTGACACACTTCCTTCAACAAGGCACTCCTACTCCGACTAGGTCACACGCCCTAACAGTCCCACTCCCTATGGATCAAGCATTCAAACACAGGAGTCTATGGGGACCATACTTACTCAAACCATCACACTTTTCTATCATCTCCCCAGCCTCTGGTCATCGGCATTCTTCTCTTGGCTTCTATGAAATCAACTGTTTTTCAAGTCTACAGCAGGAAGGTCTTATAATTCTTGTCTATCTGTGCCTGCCTCACACCCCTGAAAATTCATAAATGAGAGGATTTCATTCTTTTGTCATAGATGACTAGAACATTGACATGTATATTTGCCACATTTTCTGTATCCATTCATCAGTTAATGGATGTTCATATTTTGTAGCTATTCATAATGGCGCTGAAGTGAACCTGTGGATACAGAAGCCTCTTGCACATGCTATTTTATGCCCTTCAATGAGACCTGAGATTGTTGAATGTTCTGATAGTTCTATTTTTAGCTTCTTGAGGACTCTCCATACTATTTTCTACAGTGGCAGTACTCATCTCTATCCCCACCCATTAGGCACAGAGCTTCTCTGTCCTCTGGAGTTGACATTGTTTACACAGGGAACACACCTGTCGTGAATTGCAGCACTAGAGTGTGTTGGTTTGAATAAAAATTGTTTTCCATAGTCTCAGGCATTTAAATACCTAATTGGTGACACTGCTTAGGGAGGCTTAAGATGTGCATCCTCGCTGCAGGAAGTATGTCCCTGAGGGCAGGTATTGAGATTAAAAAGCTTCCAGTGACTACCAGTTTGTCCTCTCTACTTCACACTGTTGAAGATGTGAGCTCTCAGCTTTCTTCTCCTTCTGCATTACCCACCTCTTGTTGTACTTCACACTGTTGAAGATGTGAGCTCTCAGCTTTCTTCTCCTTCTGCATTACCCACCTCTTGTTGCTATGCTTTCCCTGTCAGTACGGACTTTATCCCTCTGGAACCATAAGCCAAAAGTAAACAAGCTGTCTTGGTCATGGTGTTTCATCACAGCAACAGAAAAGTAACTAATACATACAGCTTACAATTAGGCATCCCTGACCCACAGCCTAGTTCTTCATCATTTCCCAGCAAACAGCCAAGATCTTCTTCCCATCTCAACCATTTCATGGATCTGTTGCTGAGAAGATCCAATGTTCTTCCCAGGGCTGCTTTTGGTTATGGGTGCATTGTCACAGCATTCTTTAAATGCCCTTTAAAAAATATTATCACCCTAACACACCTAACACAACACTGATGTTTTGATGTCTCGCTTGTCTCTGCATCTGCAGCAGTGATCACAAGACCCATCATGTAGTAATAACACCCCGGTATGCTAGAGATGTCAAAAGGGAAATAAAGGAACTAGCCTGTATGAGCCTCTTCCATGTGCTAATATCTTCCACTGCACCTATATCTTCAGGCGTTTGTTTTTGTTCAACTCCTATGACCTATTCTGATCATCTGTAGTGCCACAGATGGGGAAAGTCCAGAGAGCAGCTTCATAGGCAGGCACAGCCAGTGGTGACCAAGCTGTAAGCACCTGTGACCTCTAAGTCAATGCATCAACATCACAGAACAAAGAAAAACCTTCATGGGTAGGCAGCATGTGAAACCTAAGGGAAAAGCCACTATTACTGGAACATTTACCCAGACTCTAAGAAATAAGAGAAACCAAAAGAGTGCAAAACAGAAAAAGATGAACACTCTCAATCTACATTGTTCTCCCTCCTCCCAAGGCTCATGGACTATACAGGAAGAGGGGCAGAGAGATTATAAGATCTGGAGGTAGGGGAGGACAGGGCTGAAACTCTGTCTTCTAGACTGGATAGGACCACTGCTCTTGTGAACTCACAGTAAGCTTGGTTGCCTACACAAGATCAAGCCAATAAACATTCAGCACATAGGAGGGAGGAACTCATAAACCCTGACAAGCTGAGAGCCTTTTGACACTTGATAGCTGCCGGGGGAGGAAGAGTCCATTTCTTTAAGGGTGTACCCTCTGGTAGGTTGAGCATGTTCAGTGATGGTCTCACACCCATGAGTTATGGGCCACACAGATTGGACTTGGTGAGTTATGCACGAAAGTGCAAAGAGGACATGCAGTTTGGAGGGAAGTGGGGGAAGATCCCAGAGGAGTTAGAGAGAGGAGATGGAGAAAGAGCGGGAAATGGATATAATCAAACTACATTGTGTGCATGTATGAGATTCTTAATTAATAAAAGCTGTATGTTTAAACAAATAAGTGTCCCCTGCACCTGCTTCACTGCAGGAAGTATAGTTGACACTTGTAGATCTAAATCCACTGAGCTGAAGCAACAGCATTGGTTAATATGTAGGGATGAGCTTAGTAGGAAAGAAGGAGACTTATACCAAATCAAGTCTACTCAGTGAGCAGAAAGTATCATTTAACAAAATGTGCACTGCCAGGAGCACACCAAACTGTTGCTGTTGTGTTACAAACCACCAGAGGTCTTAAACTCATAGCCTTGACTAGGCTCGTGTATCTAGGGTGAGCTGGGTGGACCTGTGGGTCTGGGCTGGGTTGAGCAGGATAAACTCTGGATCTGCTCTTGCTGAGAAGTCAGCTGGACTCTGGTGAGGCCGTGATGGGCCTGGCTGAGAACTCCATCCAAGTGGGCTCAGGGTGGTTGGAATAACAGTTGCACAGCTGCCCAAGACAGTGAACAAGAACACAGGGGCACTTGTGATCTAGATATGGCTCTGCCCTTGTACTCCTGCCGTGTTCTATAGGCTGAAGGAAGCCACCAGGTCAGTCTCTACTCAAGGTCTGAGATGATCTGCTATACCTTCTGAGGGAAGATTCTACAAGCCCTGAAGATGGGCTTTATCAAGGAGGGAAGAGTTGTGAACTTGTACTACTGAGATCTATTACAGGAACTGTGGTAGTTTGAATGATCACAGTCCCCATAGGCTCATGTGTTGGATGCTTAGTTACTAGTTGGTGGAACAGTTTATGAGGATTGGGAGATGTGGCCTTGTTAGAGGAGGTATGTAGCTGGAGGTGGGATTTGAAGTTTCAAAAGCCCAGTTTCCCCACCTCTCTGCCTGCAACTTACGGATCAAATGTGAGCTTTGACCTGCTTCTCCAGTGCCATGCTTGCCAGCCTGTTGCCATGCTCTCCCAACTTGATGCTCATGGACTAACCTTCTAAAACATTAAACCAGTCCCCAATTCAATGCTTTTTATAAAAGATAAATTGCCTTGGCTATTGTGTAAACTGACAAGATAACTGTTCCATGGTATAGTTAAGAGGAAGGGTTTTACTGTAGACATGAGGGAAAGAATAGCCAGAGGCATCTGGAAAAGTCCAGAGCAGAGAGAGAAAGTAGTAGACTGAACATGACCAGCAGACTAGACCTAGCCATAGAGAGAGGGAGAGAAAGAGGTGGAGAGCAAGAGATGAAAATAAAGAGAATGTTGGCAAAGGTGAGGGCAAACAGAGAGAGAAAGCATAGCTGAAATAAGGAGAAATTAGTAGCTGGGGAAGGGAAGCCTATAAGTTAGAGACATTTAGGGTACAGGGTGAGAAGAGCTGGGATGCCACCACCAACTCTGAAATATGAAACAGATACACGTGATACTGAGAGAACCTCCAGCCCAGCATTCACTTTGTTATGCTAATAGGCACCACAAATAGCCATTTGTTCCTTCTGCCAGTGATAAGGGAAACAGCTCCTATGGTAGAAGGGAACCAGCTTCACAAGTTCCTGAGGAATGCTGGCTTTTGTCTAACCATCAGAATTTGGGGAAATGGAGTTTCCTTTGGACCTGACAGTCATGGTGTCTCCTCACAGGAATAGAACAGTAACTAAGACAGAGACATAAGACATAAAAAAACAAACAAACAAAATACTGATGTGAAGAAGACCAGAGATCTATTCAATGTCACACAAAAAGTCATGGTTAGAGTTAGAATACAGTCCTGGATTACAAAAACTAGTATATTTAAGATTAGCTCACAGCATTCATCATGGCAGGGTCATGTCTTTCCAATTACTTAGCCTGCAGTTTCTGTCCACATGGATTAGACATCTGGTATTTTTGCCTCTCAACAGGCCCCCTTTGCTTTCTTTGGTAATAGTAATACAATATTTCTGAGACGTCCTGGCTCTTTCACTTTCACTCTTCTGTTTGACTTGGGAAAGTTGTAGACTTCTGACTTCTACTAATAAACCCTCTCTTCTCTGGTGCTAGGGTTATAAACATTATCTGATTATTCACAGCAACCAAATCCCTATTTCCAGTTGTTCCCTCAACCAACACACAAATGCCTGTCTGCCATCCCAATGTGATTTCAGTAGGCATATCAAAGCTAATATCAGTAAGACAGAACTGTTCATTTCTCCTCCATTCTTTTTTCCTAATGTTTTCCAAGGTGGCACCCCATTCCCACTGCTCAAGTTAAAACAGTATAAAATTATCTCTTGTGTAGACCTCACATACTCAGTATTTCAACAGGTTTAATGGCTTGCTTTAAACTCATTCTGAACCTCTGCATCTTTCTCATCTTCACCTCTGTATCCCATTCAAGCCAAATTCCTGTCTCAAGTTGTCTTAATTGCTGATCTATTGCTATAAAGAGACACCATGACCATGTGTGTGGGGAAGGGCAGATGCTGCAGCAGTAGCTGAGAGCTATATTCTTTTTTTCTGAACAACTTTAAACTTTATTAAATAAAAATTACATAAACACAACTGTAAGACAATGAACAGAAAAGTCAATTGCAATGTATCACCTGTAAAACGGATTATTGTATAATTAGCAATATCAACCCTAAATTCCCACTTTCACAGTGGGAATGGGATAAAGCAATATTAATATAATGAATTAAGTAAAAAAAAAACTTTAAATTGAATAAAACTTTTCAAATAATTCAATATAGCCCTAGCAAAGCTGAGGTTTGGATTCAATGAGACCTGGAATAAAAATGGATATTTACTATTATAGTTACTTCTAATCAACATCCCAAAACTAAGGCAAGTCTCCTTAATTCTGGGAAAGAACGTGTCTTTAAATAACCATGATGTTTTTCTTAACAGTCCTGGAAAGGCAGTCAAGTAGCTTGGCCACAATTCTACATCCTATGCAAGTCCAGTAGAGTGTGATAGGTCAGAAAAACACAACTCTGTGCAATTTACTGTCCTTTCTTGTACTATTTTCAAGCTTTAAAAAATACATTAAAAAAACACCCCCAACTTCAATTTAACAGATACAACTCCAGCATTAGAGATGCTAGTCAACACTTCTTGCCTCTTCTTGCTCATGTCCCTCCTGATCTACAACAGGGAATGACATTGTGTCTGGATATCTACTCGAGTAATTTGCAATTTGAATGCACTAGTTAAGATTTCTTACTAGGGTCTTGGACCTAGTGCATTTTTATTTCCTTTTCCATGTCCTCTGTAACAAGATGCCGGTAGTTATAGCAGAGAAAAAACCTGTTGCAGAACAAGAAAAGGGCAGAGGAATGCATGAAGTTACTGATTAGTACATTTATTTTTTAGGAAATTGGCTATCATGATCAATAATAGAAAACAAAATATAAATGCCCTTCAAAATGGCTCCTCATGATATGCTTACTAATTACAAATAAAAAAATAGAATTTTACAGTTATAAAACCCAGTAGGTACTGTTATGTGACAAAAGTTTTCACGGGGAAATGAAACACACGTCCACTCTCTCCAGATAGAGAACCCAGGACAGATCAAAGTACAGATACCACCAAAGTCCAACTTGGTAAACCAATAGTTTTACTGGGGTTACTTACAGTAATGTTGGTGAGGGGTTATTTACAGGAGCAGAAATGACTCAAAGACAGGTGCATCATCATAGACCACCCTCAGCATGAGTGATGGCTCACAAAAGCTGGGAACCTGGAAACACTGTACACCCTGCAGGCAACTCAACAGGCTGGAGAGTGTGCTTTCCAAGTGACTCAGTTGATCTAAACTTCTTTCAAGCAGCTGACTGGTTTCTGCTTCTTCCAGGTAGCTGGTCTGAGACTGGCTCTCCTGACAGTCTTCCTTGCTGCTCAGCTTCCTTCCATCTGAGAGGGAATCTTGCTGTGGATATTGTTCTGTATAAATAAAATGCTGATTGGCCAGTAGCCAGGCAGGAAGTATAGGTGGGACAAGCAGAGAAGAGAATTCTGGGAACAGGAAGGCTGAGTCAGAGAGACGCTGCCAACTGCCATGAGGAGAAGCATGATGTAAGATACCGGTAAGCCACGAGTCATGGGGCAAGGTATAGATTAATAGAAATGGGTTAATTTAAGATATAAGAACAGATAGCAAGAAGCCTGCCACAGCCATACAGTTTATAAGTAATATAAGTCTCTGTATGTTTATTTGGTTGGGTCTGAGTGGCTGCAAGACTGGTGGGTGAGAGAGATTTGTCCTGACTGTGGGCCAGGCAGGACTGGAGAAAACTTCAGCTATAGAATCCTGTCAGTTTCAGGGACGTTCTGAGCTCTTTTGAGTTGTTTGTCTTCCCATTTAAGGAGCTTCCCATCAGGGTGGAATGTTTCAGTCTTAGAGGAAACTGTTGCACAACAGGTACCAACATACCAAGGATAAGTACATTGCCATAAGAGATAAATAAAATCTCAGCATTGTCAATAGGATTTGTTGAGAAAAAGATACATCACTACCTTGGTGACCGTCCTGGAACTAAGACAAGCCCTGAACTCACCCCTAGAAAACAGTAGGAAGAATTAAATTGGAGCTGGAGTTACAGATGTGTGGTTTTTCAGTGGGTGCAGGGATCTGAATGCAGTCACCATCATTATACAACAAATATTTTAACTACTGATTATCTCTGGCCCCTTGAGCAGCTCTTTCATCTGCTTTCAAAAGTACAGAGATTTTTTACAAAAGTGTGAGCAAAGGAGTAGAGACATATATTGTTTGTTGTTTATCATTGAAACATAACCACTTAACAAACCGTCTAAGTATATTTATACTAGTGTTTTACTGTAAGGAAAAAAATGTACTTTTTTCTGTAAAAGGTTTGACTTTCTTATGATTGTTATTTCCCTGGGTGTCATTTTATTCTTATGAAGCTTCTTTCTCTCCTTTCTAATTACACCTTGGAGATATTTGTTCACAAACAGAAAAAAAGTGCAAATTCCCACATTGATCTTTACATCTCTGAATAACCTAATGATTGGGCTCCCTTTGTAATGGTGAACATTATATTTAAAGGATAAATTTACTGTACTAGGCTTGTAAAAACAGGTGGTTTTAGCTTATGTAAGCTTGTGTAAGGAGGAAGTTGCTCCTACCTTGAATATACCCTGTCAGCTGGCCCAAGATGATCTACTTCCTGGTGCAATTGGGTGTAGTAAGCTTTTCCCATTGAAACCACCAGCCCTCAAATAACAACACAGAGACTTATTATTAGTTATGAAAGCTTGGCCTTAGTTTAGGCTTTTTTCTAACTAGCTCTTATAACTTAATTAACCTGTTTCTATTAATCTGTGTTTCATCATGTGGTTCAATTACCTGTCCTCTGCCCCGTATATCTGACTTGTTCTGCCTCCCATTGGCATTTTCCGAGCACCCAAATTCATCCTTTTCACTTCTTCTCTCTCTCTCTGCTGGAAATCTTGTCTATCCTCTCATGCCTAGCTATTAGCCATTCAGAACTTTATTACACCAATCACAACAATACATCTTCACACAGTGCAGAAATAGCCCACATTTCCCCCTTTTTATTTAAATAAAAAGGAAAAATTTTAATTCTAACATAGCAAAACTATATACAATAAGAACAATTATCAGATAAGAATTATATTCAGTCCATGTGTATTTGGCAAATTCAGAGAAAATACTGTAATATCTGTCTTTGTGAGTCCACAGTTTTATACCTAAACCATTTGCATTACCATCCTAAAAATATCTTTTTAGACCTTAAAACATTTTTTAGACAAAGAACTTAAGCTTTTATTTTTTTATTTTTTATTTTATTTTTTATTTTTTGCAGAGCAAACAACTTCCAAAACTATAGAAATGGTAAAGATAGCTGGCTGCCTGGACAGTCACTCAAAGTTCCTCTACAATGTTGGGGTATTCATCTTCAGCCTTCAGGCCCAGAATATCTGACAGAGTTTTCTATGAATCAGGAATTCTGAAGGACTGTCCTACCTTGTCTTGGCAAAGTTCGGCCATTGCTTTCTTTTGTATCCTTCTCGTCCAATTTGGACAGCACACTGTCAGCAGTCAAGGCAAGAGCAGTTTCTTGCTTAATGGCTAATTTTTCCACATTGAAAGCAAACTCCATATGAAAGTTCTTCAATACCCATCATCCTTTTTTGAAGTAAATTGGTGCTGCCAGGAGCAGATGTGTCTCATTGTCATGAAAAGCCTTATGTTATTAAAACATCTTAAATGCCATATTCTGTAGGTCTCTGAAGTGTTTGAAGAACACTTATCTATCTAAAATATATGTGTTTGACCTTGAAAACATAACTAACATAACTACATGTCTGAGTGTTATAGAAGACTACTAACCTGTATTTCTTAATTATCTTAAATAGTTCATAATAATAGTTTTCAAGGACTGGAAATTTACATTACATTGTTAAATGAACTGCATAGGTACAATACCTTAAACAAGAGTAGAAACATATATACAGTATAACAAAAATAGACTTAAATTTATATCAATATACAAAAAAACATACCAATGTAAAGTATTTAAGACTAGTAGTTGCCTTTTTAGTTTACAAGTAGTTTCAATAATCTTCCCTTTTATCCTGTCATTCTATATCCCCTCTTTTTCTTTTCAGAATGAGATCCCTGAATCTAATCTTCTTTGTTTAGCTTCCTTTCTGACTATGACCAACAACAACTTGTACCAACCACCCTAAATGGTGATAAATATCCATAATCCATCAAGTGACCAAAAACCACCCAATTCACCTCTTGGGAATGTAGGTGTCATGTATTCTAGATTGCTTCCTGTTGTCTGGGGTGATAGGAGCAACATTCTGACCCACAGGCAGAGAGAGAAAGTGAAAGACTGGGCCTGGAATGGTCCTTTGAAACCTAAAGCCCATCCCTATTGACATACTTCCTCCAACAAGGCCATGCCTACTCCAATAAGGCCACACCTCCTAATACTTCTCAGATACTGCCACTTCCTGGTGACTAAGCATTCAAAGATATGAGCCTATAGAGGCCATTCTTACTCAACCCACCATACAAGTGATGAGTGCAATGGCTTCTCCATCTAGTCCCTGTCCCATCTCTATTCTTTTTCAATGTTTATTTTCTCTGAAGAGTATTTCAATGTCCTCTCTCACCAGCCTTGAACTAACATTTATCCTCCTCCCTGAACCAAGGAAACCAACCCTGTGTATGCTCAGCTAGGCATTCTGCACAGACCATTTCCATCTCCACTCAGAGTGATGGTGCTATGAGTCATGGAAGTGAGGCAGTAAACAGTACTGAGATGTCAGTCTGTGGTTCCAGTCCGAAAGACTGGTACATTATATGTCTAATGGTTTTGATTGGGCCAAGGAATGACACTGGACCAAGCTGTAGGCATTGAGTAGCACTGTATTCCTGAATACTCCTCTCCTCTCGCTGATTTGGAATTGGGAGGATCAGTCATTCTTTGCTAAAGCATATTTACCAGGCAAACCTTTGGAATTTGGAAGAAGAGACTCCAAACTCTGGATGTTGCATCTCCAGACTCATCCACACTGCTTCTTCTCCCCCAGCTCTCCAATACAGGTCCTCTTTCAGTTTCTCATGCCTAGATATGTGCTGCCTGCTGGCCTGGGGACTAGGGGCTCCATCTGCAGTGGAGCTAGAGTCCTTGGTTATCATTTGACTCCCTCCCTGTTCTCAGATAAATTTCACTTTCATTCCCAGTGAGAAGAGCTCAATTGATTGACCAGTATCTCCTCTCTGTGCTATTTCTATTTGTTAATTTGTACTCTGGACTATGGAGTGCATGTCAACTCAAAATGTATAAAATTGTATGGAGGAAGGGGCCAGAAGTTCTTTTCTATTCATCCCAGATGTCCCAGATGTCTCCTTTCTCATGCAGTCTTTCCCAATAGTGGCCTATGAAGGTAGCTGTTACTTGATTTTTTTAATGACACAAAAGGCTACTGAATGTTCCACCCTACAAATGGCTTTTTTAACTTAGTAAAACATCCTTAATATCATTTCATATCTCACTATCTGCCTATCAATTGATTGGCCACTTTAGTTGACCTGTAACCAATGCATTTGCAAACTACCTTACCTTGTTTAATAGTTATAGAGGCCTGTTCTTCAGGATTTGACACTGACGGATGGGTATCTGCATTCCTTCCATTATTTGACCCACCCCCTAATACAGCAAACACCTCTGAACACAGTTGATTCACGTGTGTGCCACTACATTTTGGAATAAAGTCTAGGCATCAAACTTCTGGATCAAAATGAACTGGTCAAGTTTGAAGAGGTGCCGCTGGAATACCCTCCACAGGAGGTACGCATGGATGGACCTCTTTGCCTTGCCTTCTCAAATCTTCCCCTGAGAAGTTATTGCTTTCATGGTGGTTTCTCTTCCAAACCCAGCAAGCAAGTTTGGAATCAATGAATAAACCAAAGCAAACAGTGAGAAGAGCTTTGGCATCCAAATGACATCATTTCCCATTCTCCATGGGTCACAACAGTGTGGCCTTGGGTAAATGACTGAATCACTCTGAGCTCTGACTCTGCATCTGGCCGAAAGAGATGCTGATAAGCCCTACTTTGAAGACTGACTCTCAGGACCAGATGGAATGATAGTTTTGTCAAGAGCCATGCAGTGTAGATAGCCGCAAGCCATGTGCAGTTATTGAGAGGGCAGCTAAAGCAAAGCCTTGGCCTGTTAGAGGTAAATGCTAAATCAACACATATTTAACCTCAGAGATGGTATGTGTTGAACTCTATAAACTTCCAATTAAAGCCTCACAGACCACAAGGACAATTTGGCAAGGTTTCTACCAGTGAATGCTTACTGGAGAGAAGGTCCATTTGCCAGCAAATACTCCCCAAAGAGAAGCAGATGTCTGGGCCCCAGGCTTAAGGCCTATTGAAGAAATCAAGCATACTCCATCTAGCCCCTACACACCACTGACCAGGACTAATTTTTCCATAGAATTTTTACAGGTACTTAAAGCAACTGCTGATGGAGAAATGAATCTTGGCAGGAAGGATGTATCCCAGGAAGGGTCAGGGGAAAAGCCTTTCCTCAGGTTATTTCCAAAGGCAAAGAACATCTCCAGGGAGCCAGAATAAAAGGATTTAATAGGTCTTACGAGAACTAGTCAGACATGCTGTAATTAAGAGCTGCTGACCACCACATGCAATGTCTGATGGAAGCTGCACACTAAGAATTTGAGTGTCTTATTGGAAACAAGGGCTGGCTATCTTCCAGAAATCTCCAGGCATAAGACTACCCTGCTGTCTCTGTTTTACATTGTGATTGGCCACTGAACTGCTGCCCAAATTGATATGTCCTTCCCAGACCCTCGCCTGATAGAACAATTGCTTGCACTGCCCTGCAGACTACTGGGGTCAGGAGCTGGTAATTGACAGAGAACTCATTATGAGAAGACAAAACCCCAGAGAAGCTAGGAAGCTATACAGCCCCAGCAGCAGCCCTGGGGTCAAATCACCAGAAACATACAGGCCCAGAGGAATGTGTCCCTGATGTAGAGGAAAGTGAAGTTTTAGAAACGGTCCAGCCCTAAGCCTGAGAACTTGCTGTTGAAACTCAGCTCTGTATACTCCTCAAGGGACTTTGAGAGTGCCACTGAGTTTTTTCATTTGCCTCAGTTTTACCATCTGTAAAATGGAAATGAGAATAAACACTACTTGAGGAGTGGATTAGTCACTTTTTTCATTGCTAGGACAAAATACCAGAGAAAATAATTTACAGAAAGAGGGTTTATTTCAGCTCACCATTTGAAGGGTACAGTCCATCATGGCGGGGAAGGCAATGGGAACATGAGGCAGCTGGTCACATTGTGTTTGCTGTCGGGAAACAGGAAGATAAATGGTGCTCAGACAACTTTCTC
Organism: Peromyscus eremicus; assembly: GCF_949786415.1. NCBI lineage: Eukaryota > Metazoa > Chordata > Mammalia > Rodentia > Cricetidae > Peromyscus > Peromyscus eremicus. The sequence goes on from NC_081436.1 coordinate 34,462,910, forward strand.
CTTCCTATTCAGTCCAGAACCTCAGTTTATAGCATGGTATCACACAGTTTTCGAGCGGGTCTTCCCATCCCAATCAACCCAGTCAAGAAACTCTCACAGACATGCCCAGAGGTTTGTCTTCTTGATAACCCTAGATCCTGTCAATGTTGATGGTCAATAGTAGCCATCAAAAGGGACAAAATGTGCAGATGATAGATACAATACTGAAAATCATCATAATGATAACGAGCCCATTTCCATTTCTAGGTACCAAGAACCATGCTAAGGCTGTTAAAAGCTTGTGAATGAGTTAAGTTCATTACTCAATTTTCACAAGACAGCCTATCCTGTCCTCACTTTGCAGATGAGGAGAGCGAGGAACAGAGATTCTCCAATGCCACCCCGTTAGAGACATACATAGCTAGAAGCTTGAAAAATGTGAGCTAGGGACTGAGTGTTCTGTCTCCAGAGTTCGCCCTTGTGAGCACATGACTGGTTTAAATGGTCCAGAAAGCAGTAACAGGAGAAAGGCTCCAGGCATACCTGGCAAGGAGGTGGAGCTACACAAAGGGGTTCCTTCTTTCTCCCACAAGCTCCTGTATGCAGCTGTGGCAAACTTTAATTCAAGACACACTTCAATGTCCAGGGCAAGTGTGTGTCAACCCACAGACAGAGAGGTTCAAGCTCTTCCACATTCCCCTGTCAAATTTTTAGAAGCTCAGTAATGCTATAAATGGTCAGTAAACTTCCCATGTAAGTTCTAGAATAAATGACCATCAATCTCCTTGCCTTGTGTCTGTTGAGCACCTACTGTGTGCCAGGTATTTCTCACCCTTGCTTCCTGGTCTCACACTGACTCTCAGAGATAGATCTGAGTCATCCCTTGCACATGTGTGCTAACTGAATTTGTGGAATTTGTAAAACGACTTGCCCAAGGTGACAAATATAAAAAAATGTAGGTTCCTGACCTACAATTGGGACACAAAGCTCTCTGATATGAATCTGGCCTCAGACAGAACCCATACATAGAAATGATTGAAGACATCTACAGATCCTGAAAAGGGCAGATCCCTGCCTCTGCAACAATCGGGATCTACTAAAGTCAGCTTCTCCAAAACCTGCTAGATTCCAACTGCTGAGATGGCATGAGGCATCTCTCTGGGCCTGTCTTTAAGTAGCCAGATCTCACATGAGGCACCGAAGTTATTCCTGAATTCTCCAGAGCCTTCTATCCTCTGTGATGTTGCAAGTGTCTATTCCTCCTTGATCATACCTCACTTCCCTCCAGACTGCCTCCAACAGAGCCAGGACCTCCCTCCTATCCCAGGCCTGAGGCACCTTCTCTGCTTCAGGAATACCTTGCCCTCCTTCTCTGTATGAGGTACACCACATGGCATCATGATTATGTTGGTTGGTTGCATTTCCACCTTCCCCACTGGCTCGGGGTTTACTGAGGACCTGGAGACGGGTTATCTCTCACTCAGGTCTACAACCCCAGAACTAAGTAGCACTTGGAGAAAGAATTGTCTCAATCTAGTATAGCTTTATCAGGAGAAATTCTCAGATCCTGAGTTGATCAAATCTCAGAATCTTTGATCTTGGTCATGAAGAAATCAGAGGAAGAATAAGGGAATGGAAAGAGGGATAGAGGTCTCATTTTCATTTACTGTTTCACTCAGGTCAATGGGAGTTGCTCGGTGGCAAGTCTGTGAATCGACTGATGTAGGCCTTGGGGTATTAAGTCAAGCACTGTCTACAGGTCACCAATCATAATCACTGAAAGGAGCAGATAAAAGCACCTTGGCCTGAGTACCGCCATTTTTACTTCAGACTCCGTTTTACCTGCAGGGTGAAATACAGTTCAGGTTCCCAAGCCCTAGAGGGAGTTGAGAACTTTCCAATGGCTAATCAACCTCATCCCTAAACCATAGATAGAATCAGTCATGATGCATCCTTAGTTCTTTAGAAACATTATGGGCATTCCCAATAACAGAAAGAACAAATAAATCTGATTGGTTGGACTGAAAGGCTTGCATTGTGTATCAGTTGACAATGATGGAACATTCAAGGAAGCCCCTAATCTCTAAATCCTGATTGGTGAAAATTATATTGTAACTTGGCAACAAATGTTTGTGAATTTTATGCTTGTAAGCCCCACTTTTGGCCCTGCTCGGGGCTGTCAGGAGAAACAAGGCTCCTGAGTCCTTGTCCTGCAGCCCTGATCGATCAGTGACTCACTTATGTGGTGATTTAATAAGATCTTTGGAACCCATAAGTGTTGCCTCTCTCCTTCCTCATGGCGCATAATGGGCTGGGTAGAACAGTCACCATTATAAGAAAATAGAGTCCTGGGAAGGGACTAAGTAAGGAAGGACAGGGGAGAGGACTGACTAGAAGAAGCCTTGATCCTCTCTCCCAACTTCTCTACAGTCTTGAGCCGTATCCATTTCTGAGTACCAGATCCTACCAGTATTTGTTTTGTAAATAAAGTTTTATTGGACACTGCCATGTTCATTCATCTTGTGTAATCTCTGTCACCTCTGGCACTGCAAGGTCTGAGTAAAATAAGACTATAAGTGGGCAATGTTTACTATCTGGCACTTGATAGAGTTTTTTTTTTTTCATGTTGCCACATTGAGAACCCCAACAACTGCTGCTTAGGGTGCCCAGGTTACTTCAGCCCTTGGAGTATTTAATCTTTGCTTGCACTCTGAGCTAGCAATGGACTTTCCAGTCAGTCCACCCTTTTGGCTTAATTAAGCAAACTAGAGTCTGTTGATATTGCAAACAATCCAGATAGCTTTAAAACAACCCCATACCACGCACTCACACATACACGCACGTGGGTGTATGTCACCACAGCTGCCCTAGAGAAGCCCCACAGTTTCCCAGCACAGGACTCTAATGAGGGACAGAAAATAAGCCCCTCTGCTCCTTCCTTGAGGCCTGAATTCCCACAGGAAAACTAAACAAACAGCTTCACAGCAACACATCATGCACCAAATATTTTCAGTCATCTCCAAGCCCAGAACCAATTGGAATTCCTGACACTCCCCCAGTATGCTCGCTCTCGCGCGCTCGCTCTTGCTCTCGCTCTCACTCTCTCACTCTCTCGTTCTCACTCTCTGTGTGTGTGTGTGTGTGTGTGTGTGTGTGTGTGTGTGTCCTCTGTCACAACACCAGCCTGTGTGCAGCAAGAGGGTCAGAAGTGAGTTGAGGCTTCCACGGCACTGGAATGCATTTATCTCCTTCGTTTAAAGAGTAAGTTGCAATTTCCTGGCAGTCCTCATACATCCCAGGCTCAGGCCTGAGTGTTTCTGGTAGACCAGGTCTTCCATTCAGGGAAGTTAAACAGATCCTGGGGAGAGAGCTCTCACAGAGAACAATGGGACCTATTTCAGAGACAGTAGTGTTCACAAGTGGGGGTAACCCTTAGAGCTGGCAGCATAGGCCTTGGGGAAAGCAAGAGTCCTTAGGCAATACTCCTGGGAAGCTGAGTTGTCCGAATACTACACAGAGTGCAGCCTTGAGCCTCAGGGCACAGTGCCACCTCTCTCATCCTCCCAGGGCTGGCTAGGGCTTTTGGTGTAATCCAGGCTCAGCACAGTTCGGAAGTTGCATGGGGCTGGGAGTCACCGCAGTGGGCTAGAGACAGGACTGGAACACTTGGACAGTGAGAGAAGAAATGGCAGAAAATGAGGCTGTGGATATTCCACAGTGTGGGAGGCAGAGCTGTTGGGATGCGCTAGTGAAATGTCCCCTCTAGGCTTAGGTGTGTGGACACGTGGTCCTCAGCTGGGGGTGCTGTTCAGAAGGCTGCACGGTCTTTAGGAGATGGAGCCTTGCTTGAGAAGGTCACTCGGGACAAGCCTGAGTATTTTATACCCAGGTCCCACTTCCCCTTCACTCTCTGTTTCCTGACTGTTGCCACGTCTCTCCCACCGTGATGGGATGGTTACCTTCAACTCAGAGCCAAAATAAACGCTGTCTTCCTTGAGTGGCCTCTTGTCAGTGGTCATGGCGACAAGACAAACAGCTAAAACACACTCAAGTGACAACCGCTACCGACACCTGTGAGAGGCCGGGTCTTTTGCTTGTGGCCGACAGGGTTGCAAGAGCTTTGCGTGTGTCAGCTGTTGGGATCTCAAAGCTGAGTTCTACTGTTCCTTCAGGATCACGTGTCAAAACTGGCAGAGCTCACAGTAAGTGGCTGTCAGTGTCAGTACCAGAGAGCATCCACTATCTCATGTAATTCTCACACACAGCTATGGAGGTATGCGCTCCTCAGGGTAAAGGGAGAAAGGACTAGAGAGGTGATGTAACTACCTGGGGTCTCACAGCTAATAAGCAGTGCAGTCCAGATTCAGACCAAAAGTATCCAAGGTCACCGCTCTGCTTTAGAAAATGTGGCTCTTCAATCTCAAGATGCTGACTAAAGAGTTGGGAAAAAATAGATGTATGAACAACAGACTGAGAGAAAATGAGATTTTCAGAAACCTACCCTTAAGATTCCAGAGAGTTAAACCGAGTCTAGAGTTCACATCTCCCAGCCTGTGATCCACCCAGCTGATGGCTGTGGACCCTGCAACCAGAGACTTCCCAGAGCAGCCTCATCTATGACGGCTCCCTCTAGCCTAGGCTTTCAGAAGCATGAGGAAAGAGTGCACAGCTCCAAGTAGACCTGCAGAGAAGAAACCCAGCCCTCAGGATGACATCATCTCCCTTCACTGGCCAGGGACAGTGTCTAGAAGCTATACGCCAACACTTGGAGGCCTTTGGGTAGAGCAGAATTTAAGATACTGTCAAAATGATTTGTGAGTGGATGGATGGATAAACAGTGAGGAACACCGTGAGTAAGTATGCTAAGTCCCCAGGCTCTGAATAGAAGTGTTTTCTCCTACATGTAAGTCATATAGGGTAGAAGCACCAAGAATGGTGTAACTTGCAGTTCTGTAGACCTCAAAGAAGTCTCTTACGACGAGGGTTTGTTTAGACACATTTTTATATCTGGTACTTTAAGAAAATGCATGTTTGAGGGTGTAGTAGTTTGAACGTAAGTGGCCCCCATAAGCTCATAGGGAATGACACTATTAGGAGGTGTGGCTTTGTTGGAGTAGATATGGCCTTGTGTGCGTCCTCCAAAGTGTGTCACTGTGGGAGCGGGCTTTGAGGTTTCCTATGCTCGGGATACTGCCCAGTGTCTCAGGCAACTTTCCTGCTATCTTCTGATCAAGATGTAGCCAGCACCATGTCTGCCTGCACGCCGCCAGGCTCCCCACCACTGAGCCTCCGAAACTGTTAAGTGAGCCACCCCAATTAAATGTTTTCATTTATAAGAGTTGCTGTGATTATGTTGTCTCTTCACAGCAACAAAAACCCCGAGATGGAGGGCAAACTCAGGAACAGGGTAGTGACCCCAGCAGACTATTCTCACAGGACTTATAATCAGGTGGACAAGTAGGATTTCAGGGTTGTTTTGATGTAACCCGTCCATCAACACCCAAGTACTTAAAACTTGCTACAATATAAGCCAGACACCAAGAGCACCAAGAAGAAAGAGGTGGCCCCTCCTTTATTAAAGTGTACCAAAATGGAGAAGGAAGCTGACAATTTTAATAGCGTGCTTCAAAAGGGAAAATTACAGGATGCCACAGGAACCTGAAGGAGGGAGCCTGGAAGCAGACAGTCACAGGAGGTTTGAGACACATTGTCGGGGACTGAGTTAGAACATCTGGAGATGAACAATATATTTAAATGCACGAAGACTCACAGAAAGACAGGATCCATGCATCCATCCATGCATCAACCCACCCACCACCCAAGCCCCGTTATCCACTTATCCATCCAGGAAGAAAATATTCAGTTCCCCAACCCAAGGATGTTCACAAGGCAGTCCAGCCCTGTTTGACCCTATGTCTGTCCACATGGCCCGTTTACCACTGTCACTACTGGTGTTCTTGTGTGTGTGGTCCCCACCCCTACTTCATGCAGCTGTCACAGTGAACTGTCAGGGCAACTGACTTGAACATGTTCCCATCCCTTCAACAGTTCCCTTGAACCCTTGGGGGAGATAACTCAGAGCCCTGCTACTCAGGTGTCAATCTTATCCTGAGGCCATCTCCTTGTCATCTTGCTCTGTCCGCCTTTCCACTCCTGACCTGCCTTGCTCTCACCGGGGCTCTGGACTCCCTTGCCTCCAGCATCTAACTCCCACTTTCACTGCGCCCTCTGCCTGAGGACAATTCATCACTTTGCCCTGACAAGCAGGCAAGGCATCCAGGAATCCGACTGGGGGCTCTCCTTTGTTCATATATCTGCAATGCAAGTATTCCCCAAAGCCTCTTCGCTTGCACTCCCCTCCCCCACTCAAAGTAAGCATGGTCCTGGCAGGGGTCCCTGGTCCATGGGTCTCGCTCTACTCCCTACCATTTAGAGATAAATGGGAGGGTTCTGTGCTGTGTGTTTACTTGAGCCTTTCTGCTTTTCGATTTTAAGTTTGGTGAAGCATCTAGAAGGGAACATTTGCCATTTGGGGACTGCTCCTGTGCTGCTTAGGGACAGGGTCTTAGTCTCCTTGGCTGGCCCCCACCTAGCCATGTAACTGAGGATGACCTTGAACTTCTGATCCTAGGACTATCTGCCTTCTGAGCGCTGGGATTGCAAGCATGAATCACCATACCATTTCTGTGGTGCTGGGGATTGAACCCAGGGCTTTCTGGCTACGAGGCAAGCACTCTACCAACTGAGACATCCCCAACACCCACTTCATCCAATATCACATGCTCAATTCAGCAGTATCAACACTGCCCACGTGTCTGTAGAATTTTTCATCTTCCCTGGACTACAGGATCCCTGTAAGCAATAACTCCCCACCCCCAAGTCCCTGGCAACCATCCTTCTCCATGATACTTTTAAAAATAAATAGGATACCTAGGACACTTAGACAAACTCATTCTCACTTTCCTTTAACCAAGCCTGTATTGTGTGTCTCTCTAGACATGTGGACAAACTATTTGCAAGTCTGATATCTCATGTCTTTGCTTATTTTACTACTTCGGAATTTACAGAGAAGATCGACACATGTTTTATCACTTCATGTTTATCTCAAGTGACTTCAAAGAGGAAAGTTTCGAGGATCCATTATGCAAAATGCTTGGGTCCAGAGATAGTTTTGAATTTTGAACTTAGAAGTGTCTGCCTATACATACAGAGATGACTTGGAGAAGAGATCCAAGTCTGAACACAGGACTCTTTTTATGTATCATGTTCACTTTATCACTATAGGCTGTGGGTAACTATGATTATAGTATACATGTAGTATTTTCAGTATGCCTGTGTTTCTACCATGACTAGTTCACTGAGGTAAAGAATTATCACTTGTATCATCTGGTGCTCAGAAAGTTTCAAGTTTGGAGTCTTGGATGAAGAATGATCACTTAAGTTTTTTTGCCCCATTTGGCCTCAAGATCCCAAGATTAATAAATGTCTACCCTGAAGCCAAAGACTCGTCTCCCTACAGGCTACCTTTACTCACTATACCCAGGCATGTGTGAGCTTCTAGACTTGGATTCCTGGATCCAAAGAGAAGGAGGAGGAGGAGGAGGAGGAGGAGGAGGAGGAGGAGGAGGAGGAGGAGGAAGAATAAACAGGAAAGAGCAAGCAGGGTGGTGATTGGAATGAACTCTGGGCAGCCCTGGAACTTCCAGGGGCGGGGGGAATAATATCTATTTGCTACTGGATACACGCCAGACAGAACCCTAAGCACCTCTGAGATATTAGCTGCAGTGTAGACTCTAAGTGGAGGAGGTGGGGTGTAGACAGTGGAAAGAAGGAAAGCAAAGGACTTTTTCATGAGCAGAGAGCTGGAAGCAGAAAGAGAAGTCACAAGCCCAGGCCACCTGCTCTGGGGTCAGCAATCCCAACTGTTGGGCTATTCTGCACATTGCTAAGATCGGGATGAAAAAGGGGAGAGAAAGAAGGGGAGAAGGAAGAAGAGGAAGAGAAAGACATGGCATGATACTAGTGGAACCCAAGTTCTGTCCATGCTCAGTCAAGCACCATTAGAAGCAGATTTTTCCATTGATACTGTGAGGACTCTCCACTCTCCAATGGGCTACTGCTATGGCTGAGATCATGACCCACCCAGATCGCTGTTGATCCCTAGGCAATAAGACACACTATCCTTGTGTCCTAACTAATCCCATTAAACCAAGAGAAGGGAAGTGATTGGATGTCATAGCTTGAGGATCACAACATTTTAGGAGGTATCAAGATTTGTGGTCCTGCAATCACTTACATTAACATGTATTTAGTGAGTATCTGTTATGTCTTAGGACCTGTGCTAATTGCTAAAATAAAGTGTTGAGGAAATAAAAGAGAACAAAAATAAGGTAAGTGTCCATGGATAGTTAACCACCCAGCTCTCAGCATGATCCAGCCACAACAAAATGAAATCACACAGGTCTTTTTAAATTTAATTTTCTAGAAACCACATTTAAAAGGAAATAGGGAATCAACTTTAATAATGACTTTGAATTGATATGGCTAATACATTGTCATTTCAATAGGCAATTAACTATAAAAACTGTCTCTCAAATATTTTACATCCCAAGCCTTGCAATTTCTGTTTGTTTGATACACAGGATACATTGAAGTTTGTGCTAATATTCAGGCACTCAATAGCTTCCTGCGCCTTGTGGTTACTTTGTCTAAATGGAAGTCTAAATGGAAGACAGAGCATGGTAATAGTGATGTTGCTAACTGCATTGTCTTATAACAGACAGGATAAAGCATCCTGGTATTGATGGATCAGCACTTCCTTGGAAATCTATAGATACAGGCTGTCCTCTTAGCTATTTCTCTAACAAGCCAGGTGAATCCACAGAAATTGATTTACTTCCTTATGTCGTGATAATCCTATATGTCAAATAGATAGGACTTGCCAGATCTGCTACCAGCAAAAGTAAAGAGATACCCAGGAATTTACCTATTATGTTTAAGACCTAAAGTTATAAAAGAGTGTGTGTCTGTGTGTATTCATGTGTGTATGAATGTGTGTCTGTGTGTGTGTTTGTGTGTGTATATCTGTATGTGTCTATGTGTATGTGTGTGTCTGTGTATATCCATGTGTGTGTGTGTGTGTGTTGGTGACAAAAATATAAATGGAAATTGGAAGGCTGATTTTTTTAATATGTGGGAAGAAAAGTCAATATTGATTTCCATTTTGAAAATATCATCAAATGACCTCCAGGTAGAGTAAAACATTAATCATGAGAAATTAAAAAATAAAAGTGTGTACTATACTGGATTTCTCTGTGACCAAGTCTCTGTAACAAGAAGAAATTTCAAAATTGAAAAGCTTCAGGAAGAAATCTCAAATGAAAAGACTGAGAGCTATGACGAAAATGCCTCCCTATCAAAATAAACGCTCAACTCTAATTAAAAAATAACAGCAAAGAATCTAAGGAAAGTTATTACAACCATGCCCACCATGATGAAAATCCTTCACTCTGTGATAAGAAGAAAAGCTCATTGAGACCACAAGATAGAAATGAACCAAGAAGGCAACATTTTCCAAAAATGTTCAGACTCACCCCAAATCCGTAATACACACCAGTATTCAAAAATCAGAATGTATGCTGCTAGCAGAAGGCTGCCAGAACCTGTAGAATCCAGGAGGAGTGTAAACACAGGGAGGGAACTCACTCCTGTGAACCCTGGTCACTATCAGTTAAACTCAGCCTTCTCTGGTGATGTAGGCAGGCACACTGTGTCATCCTTGCTGTGCTGTGCAAACACATGAGATCTTTAATACATCACGGCTGGAAGGCTGTGGCTGGCAAGGCAGCTGTTGCCTGATGTGCCATCATTAATCTTCTCTCTGCTTGCTCAACTCAACCAACATAACTCTTTATTGCGTTCCTTTCATGTTGGGTACAGGAGTCGAGGTTGAAGGAAACAAATACCTTCTGGAAAAGGGTCTGAGGCTAACAAAAGAAGCAGACCGTGGTGGCAGAGTTGTGATAGACATCTGCCCAGTGAAGAAAATGGGGGAGAGGGGGAGGATAAGAAACATCTCTACGCATTCCTCAATGTGCGCATGCCCCTAATGGTGCACAAGTCTTTGCATTAGGACTTGAATGTCCTCACAAAACACATGTTGGAAATTTGATCCCCAATAGAAGAGTGTTGTGACCTTGGACCTTTCTTAGGAATGTCCTTTGTGCTGTTGTCACTGAGCTAGATGCTAAAATGGCCCTGACGTGGCACCATAGATACATGCCATTGATAGGAAAAAGGATGTATTGTCAAAATAAACCAAAGATGATAGGGTAAACCCTCTGGCATATAAAGTTATGACTCTTAAGTCTATCATGCAGCCACTTGCTGCAATGTCTTACAGCTAAGACAAATAAATATTTACACACAAAAACACACAAAGTTACTTAGCTCACAGCTAAGTAGAGACAGATCACAAATATTTCGTTCAAGTAAAATTTTTATATGTGTATATGAAACATCTCTGAACACATGGAACACAAGAAAGGGAGTTGTTAGTTAGTAGATGCATTCATGTTAACATTATGGGTGATTAATAGTGCCTCTTTCCTCATCTATTCCAACTGTTCTCACAAACTTGTATGATGTCTATAATGACAGTTATTCCCCCAAACAAACAAATGGACTCATTGAGTCTGCAAAATGGATATAAAGTAAAAATCATCACAGCTACCATTTCTCAGTGCTGTGTCCTACCTGCAGGTCTAAGGACACCAAGTAGATTGCCTTCTGCCTCATAGAATCTCCAGGAGATGGGGGTGGTTACGTTGGGTCAGAGTTGAACTTCAGAAGCCTCGGGACCTTAAGTAAGTCACTGCATTAGTTGCTTTCCCCCCATGCTATGATAAGAATCCTGACAGGAGCAAAATTCTAGAAAGGGAAGGTTTAGTCTGGCTCACAGTTGGAGGGCACAGTCCATCAAAGTGGGGACATCAAGATGGCAGGGACTCAAGGCATCTACACACATTGCATCCACAGTCAAGAAGCAAAGAGAGATGAATGGATTCTAGTGTTTTGCGCTCTCTCTCTCTCTCTCTCTCTCTCTCTCTCTCTCTCTCTCTCTCTTTCTCTCTCTCTCTCTCTCTCTCTTTGATTCTGTCTAGGATCCCACCCAAGGAATGACGTCACCCACTTTGAAGGTATGTCCTCACATCTCATAATGTAACCCCGTAGACCCTCACAAGATGGGCTCAGGGCTTCTCTCTTAGGAAGTTCTAAATCCTGTGACACTGACAATCCACATTAACCATCACAATCACTCAAAAGCCACATTACTGGAGACTAAGACTAGGAAGTGTTCTCAGCCTCAACCATCGTGAAGATCACTTCTCTTGGCAGCTCACTAAAACGTTCCTCCATCAAGGTTCTATCCCTGAAGAAGTCCCCTGGGGAGCTTCAGGCTATGCTGACTCTGTCACCCTCAGCTGAGATGCTCTGATGTAACAGCTTATTGGGCTAATAGAAATGATAATACAACTGCCTTGTTCTTATAGCATCCCCACCCCCCCTGGAAACTGCAACGTGTTAGCCCAGGCCCTGCTGTAAGTACAACACATATCCTCCTCTGTTCCTTGCACAGTACTCTCAAGGAGACAAGATCTAGTGCCTGAATTGACAAATGAGGAAGGTGAGCCACAGAGAGCCCTGTGTACTACCTTGCAGAGTACTTCCCCAAATGTCATGCTCAGCCAGAGCCTTAGATAGTGACATTATTTGCAAAGAGAGTATTTGTAGCTCCAAGTGGTTAAAGCCATGTCATGCTAGATAGAATATGGCAGTCCACAGATCCTGTGGCTTATGTTATTAGCAAAGGCTCTAGATAAATGGTGCCAGGAACTGAGGTGAGGCATACATAAGTAAGCGGGGAAAGACCAAGGACTGACAGCAACCTCCACAAGTTTGAAAGACCTCTCCTCTTGGCTCTTCCCAGTGAGCCCAGCTCAGATCATCATTTTAAACCACCAAGTTCATTGTCATTTGTTACACACAGAAGCCACAAAACACCAACACATCCATGTTGTCCAAACTCATGCATCTCAGGAGGAAGTGAGCCCTCAGGAGTACCAGGTCACCTGGCTCTAGGGTCCTCCCTTCAAACCACAGCAGCTGTCGAGAAAATCAAAAGGGTAAATTTGAGTGGAGCACTTGACCCTGCACCTACACATGGTAAGCGCTGAACGAATGCTTCCTATTAGTAGCCTCTAATGATATGGAAAATTCCCACTGCCTAATTTTAAAGAGAAAAGAGCATGATTTAAAATTGAATATAGATGGTGATCTCAAGATGCATATGAGATAGAAAAGTGAAGAGAATAAGCCAAAGATGGCTGTCCATAACTCATGCAGCTACAAAGACTGTTTTTTCCCCTTCTTCCTATTTTACCATTAAGAGTCTTGTTATTGTTTCTTTTTTATTGAATATACATTACCTTTCTGCATTTAGTTAGCATTTTAAACTCTTAAACAATAAAGCAGTACATAACCAGTCCTGCCACACAGCAAAGAAACCAAGAAGCCATTCGTAATCATTCCCATGACTACCCAGTCAGTCTCAGGCCATGGCTTGTCTCTGTAATCAGAGTAGCATACACAGAGAAGTGATCCATTTGTTGAATAGTGTGCAGTAGGAGCTGCCCACGCTCTGTCCACTGCCCAGTCTAACTACTGCAGCAGATCCAGAGAATTCTCACTCCCTGGGTTCCCCAGGGATGGTGCCCTGGAACGGGATGTCGGGTTCCTAAGGAGGAAGAAAGCAGTTCCAAAGCAGCCCACTGTTTGAGCTGCTGACACAGTGTTCACTGGGGAAATACAAAGACCCTGGCTGACAGTCACCGGTGCTATCCTCCAGCTCACACGTGGGTGTGGAGCCGCTATTATGTATCAGATCCCACAGGAAATCACAATAGTGACACATTGACTCCAATCTCTGGGCTGCTGACATCCACTGCTGAGCTGACATCCTTGTTGTGGGAGTTAGAAAACTCTAAGGGGTTATATAAGATGAACTTAATTTGAAAAATCAGAAAGAGAGAGATGTTGTAGCTCAAAGAGAGTTTTCCCCAAAGTTCGTGTCCATCTGAAATTCTAGAAGACAACCTTATTTAGATATACAGTGTTTGTGGGATAATTAAGGTAATACTTAGAATGAGGTTATACTGGATTTGGGTGGACCCTAATGAAAGTACCATTCAAAAAGATCAAAACAAAAACAGAGTGATATGAAAAGACCGCAAGACATGGGCATGTCTCTAGTGATGCAGTCATGAACTCAAGGGGTCTCCGGAGCCACTAAAACACAAAAATCTTCGCCTACCCCAAGAGCTTGCAGAGGGTGCCCAGCTCTGCTGCCACCTTGATGCCAACTTTTGACCTCCAGAACAACCACAAGAGGACACATTCTCTTGTTTTGAGCTCTCAGGTTTGTGGTGACTGTTATTACAGCCTCAGGAAACTAATAGAAATGAGCATGCAGGCTAACCAAGGTAGGGAATGGTGATATCTAAAAGAGGGAGCTGGGGATGAGCCATCCTAGTGAGAAACATTACAGTAAAGTTGTTGGGGAGAAAGCCATGCCAGGAAAGGAGCATCCCTTGAGGAAATTAGACACCACAAAGGCCCTGGAGCAGTGTGAGAGAATGAGAAATAATTAGAGAGCTACACAGTGTCACCTAGCTACGGAGAGACACTGAATGGTGAGGACTCCCTGTACCAGATATTTATCTTGTGAAGCTGGGCAGCTGTGAAGAGTCTGAGAAGGCGAGCACTCAGAGATGCCTTGGCTTTTCAAAAAGAGGGTCACTCTGACCCCCTAGGAGAAAGCAATCAATGCAGAGTAAGAGTGGCTTGGACCCAGCTGACGTGAAAGAGGTGAGAAAGCATGGCATTCTGGATACATGCCCACAGCAGAGATGACAAGGGTTGTTAATGGATTAGGGTCGAGTTTTGAGACAAATATGCAAGTCACTACTGAAGAACTGATGTTGCCATTTTCCCAAATGAATGACTGCAGAGAGAGCAGGCTTTGAGGGAGAGATCTCCTGCTTCCCACTTACCTCAAAGCTGTACAAAGCAATAAAGGCAGGTATTATTTACCTGCCCTTAGAAAACTTGGTGGAGACTCCAGACTTCACTTTGTCTTTTCTTGTGGCTCTAGGCATTGACCATCCCTGTGGCCTGGATAACCCACCCCAGAGGCTATGTAGATAACCATCAAGAAAAAAAAATCACTTGCTAAAGAGTTTAGTGAGTTTCTCTTTTATCCCCATGAAGAAAGGCTTAGCTCAAACAGGAACCATGAACAAGTATTGACAAGGACGGTCATAAAATTGGAATCTCAAAACACCCATAGTGGGAATTGAAGATGGCATGGTCGCTATGGAAAGCAATATGAGAGTTCCTCAAAATGCTAACACAAATCACTACATGATCTAGCAATCATGCTTCTGGTATATACAAATAAAATGAATGCAATGGCTAGAGCATATGCTTGTCTACCTGCATCCATGGCAGGATTATTCACAATAGCCAAAAGGTGGATCCAGCCCACGTGTCCTTCAACATCTGGATGAAAAAAACAAAATGATGGCATATCAATAGAATGCAGTGTTCTTCAGCTTTTCAAGGAAGGAAGTTCTGAGACATGCTATAACATCAGGGTACCCTGAGGACATTATGCTACATGAAATAATATGTGTTGATGGTGATCTTGACAGGATTTAGCAGCACCCAGGTGGGGCGATGCAGATTCCTCCTTGCATCTTGGAGAGAAACTTCAGAAGACAGAGGCTGTGAAAGGAAGTGAAACAATGGGAGATTTTGGAACATGATGTTTCTGGGGAGGTGAAACACTCTATCCTGCAGGGGAGCTCCAATTAAGACAGCAAGGAACCAACTCAAAATAGCTTCAGCAAGTCCCTGAAACTGACAAGATTCACTAGGACCCTCCTTCACCAAAAGTGCATATTGCTGCCTAGGGGACCAGTCTCCAGCAGCCCAAGGCTCAAAGGGAAGCCATAGAGTCCGAGTCCGAGCATACTATGACATTTTATCTGAGGCATAGGGAAAAAGACATTCATATTCTCTCTTCATGAGAGAATTTATTCTCTATTCTTCTGTGTTCTTTCTACTGTATACTTTTTTTTCTACAGCTTTTATACCCCAACAAAGTTTTTCAAGCAATATAGGAATTACAATGTGGTAACATTCTGTTTTTTCAAGTGAATGATTGCAATAAACACAAAACAAACAGTAAAAAACAACATGTTTTCCACATCCCTTACATGATTAAACATTTTACGTATTACAGGTGAAAAACAAATTATCCCAAGAACCCACATACATTCATACCCAAGAAACTTGTTATAGATTAACTGTGTAGGCAAGCAAGATATTGTTCTCAGCCAGGTCTTTTACTGGCAGGCTGCAGTTTTGTAGTTACAAAGAAAGAGCCAATTACTTTATTACTTATCTTGAAAGGTAGTATTATAAGGAAACATAAACCTAAATTTTTATATATGAAAAAGAATCAGTCAGCTCTACTTTAAATCTTTAGGGTACATACCCATTCATCAATAGTTTTTTATATGAGGAGATTGAGGGCTGATATGGGTATAAGGAATTAATCATCACCTTTGGTCACCAACCAAATCTAGCAAGGAAAGTGTGTCAGCTAGTAATAACTGGGCTGCTTTGTTCTTGTTCCTTGACCTTAAAGAGTTCTGCATTCAACTATGTGCCTTTCTAAAACTTCAGATTGTCTTCTTGGATT
Organism: Peromyscus eremicus; assembly: GCF_949786415.1. Lineage (NCBI taxonomy): Eukaryota > Metazoa > Chordata > Mammalia > Rodentia > Cricetidae > Peromyscus > Peromyscus eremicus. The sequence goes on from NC_081436.1 coordinate 34,478,715, forward strand.
TTTCACTTCAAAGATATTTGACAAAAACATCTTCGTCTAACTTTAAGTTCTTTTCAAAGCTTTTTTCAGCTGTGATGCACTCCAAAACCTGTGAACGCATCTCCCAACATTCAGGTTAAAGGAATTTAAGCTATCTGGTGTAACTGGGACTCAATTGTTTTTCTTAACCATTAACCTAAGCCACAGTCTATACACCTCCTCAATAGAAACGCATGTGTTGTAGCAGTGTGACACTTCTTTGTTTATATTTTTATCATCAAAACTCTGTTAAAACTAACATTCTTATTATCATTTAGACAGTACAGCTTAGGAAGACATCATCTTCATAATAATCCACAGGTTAAAATGCCCAGTAGAATGGGATGTTTCCATGAGAAGAACACACTATATTACAGGCAGTGGGGATCTCCCCACACCCATTCACACCATGCCAGATACCAGAGAAAGATGGCAGCAGCAAACATGTGAAGGCACAGCAGAAGCAAAAGACATTCTGGGATCTGGGGTCTCAGGGCCTTGTCTATCCAAGATTCACCCATCAGGGAGGTGCCTCCTGGTGGGCTGGCACCTTGAACTTCAATTGACACCTGCTGTTCCTCTGACATGGCCACTAGCAAGTATATAAACAGTAAAAAACGCTGAGAGTCCCTCTCAGACAAGCTAAGCTGTAAAGACTCCTCTGAGATCAACCCACTAACCCAATAGAAGCAGAGACCAGCCCTGAAAACTGAGTCACCAGGAAATGACACTCTCCAATCTGTTGAGCTGCCTACTGACTGTGCAGTGTGCTCCATGACTCTAGTCTTTTGAGCTGTCACCCATGCTAGGGTGGCCTTTGGCGGTGCAGCTGCCTTTGAGTTATTTCTGCTCCTGTGGGTAACCCTTCACCCATATTCCTGTAAGTAACCCTAATAAAACTTATTGGTTCACCACATTGGACTTTGGAGCTGTCTGTCCTTGAGTCTGTCATCATTTGTCAATTGTCTATAACTTTTCATGTCCCTCCAAGAATACTGTCACACAACACTAGGAGATAAATGTCTGCGCATGTTTGTGAGGATGTTTCCAGAGATGTTTACCCGAAGTAGGGAGGATCTTCTGTGAATGTGGGCACCTCAGTGCTGGCTCCTGCTGGGGCTCAGACAGAACACAAAGCAAAGAGCGTGATTAGCAGCATTCACCTCCCCCTGCATCCTGGCTGTGGGACCAATGACTAGTTGCCTCGGGTTCCGTCACCACAGCAGAACCACTCCTTTCCCCACACCTTCCCATCATGATGGGCTCTAAAAACACAAGTCAAAAGGTAAACCTTCTTTTCCTCATCTTGTCATGTCTTCAGCCATAACAATAAAGTAATTAATACACTGTTGTGCAATTAATCCTACTCACAATATGTGCCATTAGATCTGTAAATAAAGGCAGGATGGAGGTTCCAAGGGCTGTGGTGAGGGGATAATAGGGCACTGGCATTTGTGATCACAGAGCTTTATTTGGAGCTTGTGAAATGCTCTGGAGATGGTTTCATAGGGTAAATGCACCTAACGCTAGTGAACTGTACACATAAAATGGCTAACATAGCAAATTTTATGTTGTATATGTTTTTACCACAATAAAAAAGAGTGTTTGACAGTGGCATCCTGAAGATATATCCTGGACAATATCAACATTAACATGACAGGTATATTACACAAACTGACATCTCTCAAAGTCTGAACACAGTTCTGTCATCTATAGAATGGACGGTTTTGGCAAAAGCTCCCATTAGCGTCATGTGCCACGTTCTGGGCTAGGAAAGTAGTGTGTTAATTAAATCTACCTTCCAAACAGCCATAGGAGACAAGAGCAAGGATTGTATCAGCAACACATATGAGGGCCTGAGGTAATAAGGTATAGAAGGCCACCATCAGGAAAAAAAAAAATGTGACTTAAAGAGTATTTTAGTCTGTTTGGGATGTTCCAACAAAATACTGTAGAGTGAGTGGCTTACAAAAAAAAAAAAAAAAAGAAAGAAATTCGTATCTTACAGTTCTAGGGACTAAGAAGTCCATAAGCCAGATCCCACCAGATTCAGTGTCTAGTGGCACATTCTGGCTCATAGGTCTTTTCACCATCGCTTCATGTGGTTGAAGAAATAAAGGATTTCTTGGTGTCCTCGTTTGTGAGAGTGCTAATCCCATCTATGCGGGCTCCAACTTCATGACAGAATCATCTCCAAATGCTACCACCTGAGAGGCTAGGGTGGCAATATATAAAATGCAGGGAAATCCACACAATAAGACCACAGGGGGACCATGCGGCTAGAGGAACTTGGAGTTATCTTTTCATAGACACTTAATGGGGGAAGAGACTTTACACAACCACTCAGTGAGTTAATCTCAGAACGGGAGCCTGACCTCATCCTGTCCCTTCAGCCAGTCTTCTTTGCTGACCTTACACACTCTTTCTGATGCAGGGTAGGATGGGACAGGGAGGGAGGGACACTCAGCTTCCCCATACTTGTCAAATGCTGAACAGTCTCGGAGCACAGGGGCAGATGCTCCTCACGGGAAGCCTTTGCTTGACCTTTGTGAAACTGGAAAGAGGTTAACACCCTGTGTTTGTCAAGACTCAGTGAGTCGCTCATGAAGCTTCTCCAACCATCGTACAATTCAAAAAAGGCACAAATCTAGGTGTCAGGCTCTGTCTCTGGGCCAAGATGTCTCCACTTGTAGAACTAGGGACCCTGTTATGGTAAATTTGGAAAGAAAATTATAAAACCTTCTCTCACTGTGACATTATAAACAGCATCTAAAAGTGCTGTCATCTGCTTATGTGAGTCCAGGGGATGGCTTGTCTGAAGAAGCCATGTCCAGTAGGAATGCAATGGAATGGGATTCTCCTATTCTGTTTAAAAATTTCTACATGCTACAGTAGAAGGGGTAAAAGAAAGGGCAAATTTATTTTAAGAAGGGTATTTCACTTTACTCAATAGAGTCAACATAAGAACACTTCAACACGTAGTCAATGGAACAACATTGCTGCGATTCCTCATTTTTTATAATATTGTCCTTGTATTTTATAGCTAAAGCACACCTCAGCTTGAACTAGCCACAGTCACGTGCCCCTTGTGCTTGGGGCTGCCACCTAAGAATGTGGTTCTGCAGGACTGAATGACTTTGTCAATTCTTCTTTGTCAAAATCCTTAAAAAGTTAAGATGTCTAATTTATGGAAAATGTATGTTATCTACCCTGATTTCCCTTCCCTTGCTGTCAAACCCCTCCACCAAACCCAAGGTGCTCTTTAACAAGAAAGTTCAACTTTGTTTTAAAATGGTACGGGGTGGGGGAAGTTGTTCTGTTTTATTTTGTTTTGACACAAGGTTTCTCTGTGTATCACCAGCTGTACTGGAAATCACTCTGTAGATGAGACTGACCGCCAACTCAGAGATCCACCTGCCTCTGCCTCCCACGTGCTGGGATTAAAGGAGTGAGGCAACCACATCTGGCAATTTTGTTTTAAAATATAAGTGCATGTGTTGATTCACATGCTTTATTGGTAGTTTCCTTCTTGAAATAAAAATTTGAGGGACATGGATCATTGGATGAATAGACAGATGGATGGACAGGTGGGAGTGAGTAGAGAGAAACTGTAGAATAAGTGATAGATGGATAGACAATGATAATGATAGATACAGAGGATAGATTTTGCAGCACCCCAAGGGATAGAACCAGGTTAAAGGAGGCACATGGCTTTCTTTATGAAGGAGCAACAAAACTACCAGAAAATCAAAAGAAAAGAAAAAAGCTGACAAGACCCTGACACTCTTCCCATGGGTCACTTTTCACAGTGCACTAGCAGATGCTGAGAAAGTGGATGGCGACTCCTTCAAGCTCTTTCTGTCTCCAATACCTCCAGGAGCCATGGGAGGAGGCACACACTTCTCAGACTAATGTACTAGGCCTGCCCAAGGACCCTTCAGCCCAACCAGGAGACCCCAGAGGACTGAAGGATGCACTGCCAGACCCGTGGCTGTTGTCATCTTGGAACAATATATACATCCTGGGTCCAAAGATAGTATGTTGGCTTTGTGACCAACTATGATTTGAATATGGGCAACAGAGTTCATTTCTCCTCATGAGCAGGATGATTAACACCCTGACTTGTGGAATCTTGATGAGGAATAACTAAGGCTGCTTCTGAGTACATAAGGTGAAGGTTCCAGAAAGCACCCTGGGAAGGTTCATCATACCAACACCTATTTTAAGTCAGAACCACAGAGACCTTGTTCAAGGCTAATGTTGGAGGTGCCTAGACTGGGCCAACTTGATGAGATCAAGATGCCTTTCTTTGTACTTCTAACTTTATCATCAGCTCAGCTTTTGATGAATGGAATCTGGAGTGCAGAGAACTGCTCAAGTCCAGAGTTCTCTGAAATCCTTATATACACTCTCCCATTCAATCCCCATAGTACCTCTATAAGTAGAGGTTATTGCCGTATTTCTAAATATGTAAACTGAGACAAAGATAATTGCTGCTTTGTAGTTATATTCCTCAAGATGAGATCAAGTAGTTGTTAGAGGACAAAAGGAGCTTTACTAATGTCTTATTCTGTCTGTGCTTCTATACCAAACTTCCACAGTCTGGGTAACTTATAAGAACATGCATTTATTTCTCACAATTCTAAATGATGGACAATCAAACGCACAGCATGGATTCTGCTCTGTTTCTAAGACAGCTCCTGGAATTCTGTGACCTTCAGAGTGGAGGAGGGCTATGTCTTCACACAGGTGGAAGGTTCAACTCCCTCTGTCAAGTTTTTTCATAAGGCTATCTGATTCCATTCACAAAGTCCTGGCCTTCATGACTCAGTCCCCTCCCCAGAGCCACACTTTCCAATAGTGACATGTTGTGAATTCAGTTTCAACATGAATTTTGGAAGGAAAGCAAGATTCAAACAGTAACAATTTGTCTTCACTATTCCAGTGCATTTGAGTTTGGAGCTACAGAACAGCACCCCTAGGCATCATTTGTGAGCATGTACATCACATCAACCTTGGAACAAGCTACGTTTTACAGATGAAAATAGAAGGAACGTGCCAGACTCACACTAAGGTGACAATACCTTTGTTCCCCAAAGACTGTATGAGAGGGGATTGGAGGCTGCTGGCATTCCTGGCCCAGCTCACAAAGCTTGTTCTCTGTCTGTACTTGCTCCTGAGTTGGAAATGCCCCTTCACAACTCCAGCAATCTTCCTCCAGGCCTAAACCATAGACGCTCTAAAACCTAGGGAGAATCAGTGCCCATTAGATAAGGTAAGTCCTCTCCCATTTGTCTTAGTTAAGGTTTCTATTGCTGTGATATGTAATCTTACAGTCCAGCACTGCGGGAGGTCAGGGCAGGAACCTGGAGGCAGGAGCTGATGCAGAGGAAATGGTGGGGCACTGCTTGCTGACTTGCTACTGGTAGCTTGCTCAGGTTGTTTTCTTATTCATCCTGGGACCACCTGCTCATGAGTGCACCATCCACGATGGGCTAGGCCCTCCTGTATCAATTATCAATTAGGAAAATGTACCTCAGGCTTGTGCACAGGTCAATTGGCTGGGGACATTTTCTCAGTTGAGGTCCCCTCTTCCCAAATGGCAAATAGTTTATGTTAGGTTGACATAAAACTAGCGAGCATATCGCTGATAATCACAAGCTTCTGTAGAATCATGGAACTGAGCCTTGGAGTTTCCTTAAAAGAGACTATCCAGTCCTCCTGAGAGATGGTACTGTTCAGGCATGGGGCTGCCAGGACAGCAATACTGACAATTTTTCCAAGGCCTCCTAGAGAAGGGGTCTCCAGGATTCATTCTCTGCCATACAGACTGAGAAGCAAAATTATGCAAGTCACATCAGGTAAAGGTAATATCTACAAGACAGACCACTACTACTTGCTTGAGACATGAACATAGGAAGTACAAAAATCACAATTGACTTAAATTCTTGGGATGCACAAGTTTAGGGGCAGACACAGTTACATAGTGAGACCTCTTTCAAAAAAACCAGAAACCCAAAACCAAAATCCTAATGATAGTAGTACCAATGATAGAGACTGGGATGAGTTAAGGCATTCTTCATGAAATATGTGCATATGTTTGTGTTTTTTTTCTGATTAGCAAATGGGAGTCAAATTCTAGATGAATTAATGCTGTGCAGCTTTACAGTCAGAGCTGATGTAGTTTAGAATTGACACACCTCAAAACCCCGAGCCTCGAAGCCCTAGATGCTCACTCTAAGTGCCTGCATCATGATGGGACTGGGGGTAGGCTTCCAACATGACTGACAGATACAAAGCAGAAACAACTTAGGTATAGCAGAACCACAAGCCTTGAGTCACCTAGCTCTGGACCCTGGGCAAGCCTGAGTCTCAGTCACTTCTAAAGATTAGTGTTTCAGCATACCCTAAAATTCAGCACAGGAGCCCCTCATCTGAGAGTCTTCCCTATCGTGCTGTACCATGGTTCAGGGTATCCTGTCTAACTGATTATCTTACCCCAAGGAGTCATTGTCCATTTCACGCCCTTTACCACATCTCGAGCTCCTTCCCACAGTGATCACTCACCAAGCTATACAAATGTGAAAGAGATATCAGCATGGCAGTAGGAGCCCCTAAAACATGGCACCGTCTGCTCAGACTCATCATTCCACCAAGGACCCTGCTGTCTTCAGCACCACCTGATGCTGTGGATATCACTCTGTATAAATAAAATGCTGATTGGCCAATAGCCAGGCAGGAAGTATAGGCGGGACAAGCAGAGAAGGGAATTCTGGGAGGTAAAAGGCTGAGGCAGAGAGACACTGCCAGCTGCCGCCAGCTGCCACCAGCTGCCGCCATGACAAGCAACATGTAAAGATATTGGTAAGCCACAAGCCATGTGGCAACTTACAGATTAATAGAAATGGGTTAATTTAAGATATAAGAACAGTTAACAAGAAGCCTGCCACGGCCATACAGTTTGTAAACAATATAAGTCTCTGTGTGTTTACTTGGTTGGGTCTGAGCGGCTGTGGGACTGGCGGGTGAGAGAGATTTGTCCTGACTGTGGGCCAGGCAGGAAAACTCTAGCTACAACCTGTGGCCCCACAGCTTCTCCATTCTTCTCTGTCCCATTCTGCTCTTCCTCACTTCCTGATTCTCACCTCTTCCTGATCTTACCTTGCCTGGAGGCCTGGAGCATCTTTTACAAATTCTGTTTACGTGTGTGTGTGTGTGTGTGTGTGTGTGTGTGTGTGTGTGTGTGTGTATGTGTGTGGCTTCATGTGCGTTTGTTATATAAAAATGCAGTAAGTCAGGGATGGCAAGATAGCTCAGCAGGTAAAGGTGCCTGCTGACAACCTGATGACCTGAGTTTGATGTCCAGAACCCATGTGATGGAAGAAGGTAACTGACTCCTGCAAGCCATTCTACAGCACACTTGTATACACACACACACACACACACACACACACACACACACACACACACACGATAAATAGATAGATAGATAGATAGATAGATAGATAGATAGATAGATAGACAGATAGATAATAAATGAAAAAAAGTGCACAATGTCTTCATCCAGACCCAGACATCATACTGAATGCTAGAATACAGTGAGCATCAAGAGCTGTTGTTTGTGCCACTGTGGACCATGTACTCAGGTGCGCAAGGGAGAAAGATACGGAGAAAGGATGGGCTCCTGAAAGACTGTTGGATCCTTCTGGAAGTTCTAGAAAGGGGCTGAGGAGGCATGTATGCACATTAAAAGTAATAGTAATAGCAGGGAGCATGGACAGGATGGACAAGCTAAAAGAGATGATCTCAACCCAACTGGGGCCATAATTCAATGTGAATTGGAAAGATTCCTGCCCTGTCCCTGTCCTGAGTTTCAGTTCTCTCATAGTCTACCAGACCGAGTTCTGTCTTGAGCATCATTTGGTCCTCCAGCCTCCTACTGCGCCAGCCTAGGAAGCTGACTTTATCAGCAGAGGAGCCTGGGAGCTCCAGCTCTCTACACACCTTTCTGGCTCCTTTATTCACTCAATCTGAAGTGGGTTTCATGTCTGGCTGCTCCGCCAGGTGAGCCCTGTTTTCATTGCATTTCACAAATGAGAGCGGGGAGACTCTGAAAGGCCAAACTGATTGCTCAAGCACTCTGCATTGCTTGGGAGCGGAGTTAGGGCTATATCAGCTAGGGCTACATCTGGGGATGTGCTCAATATGAAAGCCAGGCCGTTTCTACACCACCCTTCAATTCCTCTGTGCACCGGGTAAAGAAAGCTCTTCCAAAAGCTGTCCTGCACCTCCCTAAGAATGCTTGAGGCATGGGTTACAGGCTCTGGGCTCTAGAGCCAGGAGGACCTCAATCAAACCTAACCCTGAGTAATAACATTTAATTCTGAGTATGACATTCAAAGACTGAGTAATGACGTTCAATTCTGAGTATGATATTCAAAGACTAAGTAACGACATTCAGCTCTGAGTATTCCACTTACTCTGACTAGTGGGCAGCAGTTCTAAATGCTCACGGCACCTGGCACAAGGCTCCACGCATGATCTTCACTTACGATGTCAAGCATCACGAAGCAGCTGAGGTCATACCTTACTTGAAGGTTGGTGATGGCCTGACATAGTTGCCAGGGTGTCAGTATCAACTGCAGATTGCAAAAATTCCTGAAAGTCTAACCATCAGATTTTATGAGCAAGCTGCAAGTGATATTGATACCCTGAGAATTAGCAAACACTGGAATTTGCTTCTTCATTTAACAGACATTTTTATTGCTGTCGTTGTTGTTGTTGATGTTGCTGTTGTTGTTGTTGTTGTTGTTGTCATAGCTATTTTCTTAACAAATGCAACACCCAGTGTTGGTGAAAATTACATCTGTGTCCCAACTTTGTACCTTCTGGGTCCTTTGATGGTCTCTGCGGCAGACAAGTCTCATTCAATCTGCACTCAGCCTCCCTCCTAGAATTTCCTGGGATCTATTCCCCCAATTGACAGCCAAGAGAATAATCATCCCAGGTCCCCTGGCATTCCCTGCTCCTGGCCAGCCCTCCCTGCATACTACAGCATGGCCATGGGAGATTCAGGAAGTTTTCTGTCCTACTTTGGCCAGACATGTTACCTGGGCACTGCCATTTTCTGTTGCCACCTGCGATGTACCCAGTGGGGCTGCCACCCATTTCCTCTCCCTACTCAGACTTCTGCACTTGGGGAGGGATCCATACTCAGTTTCATAAGGACTCAGCTGAAGGAACTCGGCACTCACTCCTTATCAGAGTGGCTCTGGTTGTAGACTCCCCTTCAGAGAGCTGACAGGCAGGATGGGAAACCTGCATGTCTAGCCCCTGCCTTTTCCCAGTTCAAGGTCTTCTTCCCCACTTCAGCTGTTACCACCTGGAGGATGCTTCAGAGCAATGCTTGCTATCACAGTAAAGATCACACTATGAGACCACAGCTGTTTGGACCCGGTATGTAAGATGAGGAGACTTAGCACATCTGTTCTGGTTCTTTCTGCTGCTCAGCGTCAACTCCAAAATGGCAACACTCTGAGAGGGAGGTCACGTGGCCAAGGATACAAAACTTTTGAATGATGGAGAAAGGAGCAGAATGCCAGTCCGCTGTAGTTCAAGTTCGCAGCACAGTCATCCATGCTGCCTCTAACGGGCAGCTCTATAAGCAACTGCTGAGTGTGTGTATGTTCTGGACACCATCAAGGACACAGAGATGTTTCTGTCCTCATGATGGTGACAGCCACAGTTCCCTTGTCAACAATAGCCTCACCTCTCAGGGGAGATGAGACAGATGAGTGTATTTGAAAAAGATCTGCCATCAGCCCACTCCCTGCTGATAACATGATGTCCTGTTGTCCCTTCATACCTTTTTGATGAAATTCTTTGTCACTAGAATAAAGACCGTTTCGGAACAGTATCAGAAGGCTTCTGGGCAAGACCCCAAAAGAATGTGATATGGTGTCCCCAGGGTTGAAGATGGATAGAGCCTACATTTGACTTGCCAGCAAAGACATTTTCCCAAGTCAAATATTGTTCACCTAGTAGCACCTTGCTGATGAAAATTTCCTGACCATATCCATTGACTCTTTGAAGCATTTTTTTCTTTCATGCTGTTTGAGAACTTCTGTAACTATTATCTTAATAGTGTATATTTATTCCTATAACATCAGTGGTTTTGTAGTATTTGGAGGATTTTGTGGGTGGTTTTGGTTTGTTTTCTTTTCTTTCAGACAGTTCACAAAATAACTATGCAACAAGGTTAAATCAACATAATTGTGTCTTTGCTCTTAATAGTGTTTGTGTATGAAGACTCTTTATAGAAGGATCATCCAAAACAAGAATTGTCTCAGAGCCTGGGACTCTTGCACCAAGCCATGTATCCTCTCTATACTCATTTTTTTCACAATAACCAATTATTCCCATGCATTAGTGTGGATTTCATTAATGTGAATAATCAACTGTATTGATCCATTTCCTTAAATGATATTTCCTTAGAGGGTGACACATCCCATCTGTATTTGTGCTGAGCTAAGAATCAATAATGCTGGTGATGCCCAAGAACTCCTAGCACAACACAGGGCAGAAAGGGAACCCATGCTGCATTTGTATAAACTATCTTGGGACACATTTGATCGTATTTTGGCTGCCATCTGCGAGCACTTACTTCATTTCTGCTGTTATTATTTAACTAAGCAAAGAAATAAATACCTTCTGTATGCGCAGCACATTGCAACGTGTTTGTAAAAGGAACACTGGGACAATGTGAGGAATGTGGGTCAATTTTACCAGTGTTCAATTGTACATTCTTTAGCAAGACATCTTCTTCCCTGAGCTCCTACAGATCCATAGATGCTATGAATATTATTAGTCTTTGACATGGTCCAAATCCAGGCTGATGCCCTCCTGACATTCTTTATCACAAGATCCCTCATCCTTTCACAGAGTATCATTTACATATGGGACCTACTACCTAAAGCAAAGAGCTGGTGAAAACAGGCAGAATTTATCTATGTCCCAATACAAGTATCCCAAGGGTGGGTAGCAGAGGACTGGAGTGAACCCTCAGGGATGCCAGGAGGGCTCCAGGCTCCATCTCTACCAAGTTCTGACATCCCACTAGAAGGGCTTTCTTTGTTCTACTTAGTACCTCATGGCCACAAGGTGTCTGCCGTGTATGCATTGTGTGCAGAATATCAGCATTACAGACAGAAATGAAAGGGCAGAGCAAAAAAGACTTTGCTCTTTCATTCACAAATAGATGCAGTTTAGACCATTTAGATGTAGTAGCCACTGAAATCCAACAGTGGGTACTCACCCAGTTTTGACTGCAAGAAACACTGGGAAATAAAACATTTGGCTGTCCAGCCTCTGCAAAGAGAAGGCAAAGGGTGATGAGGTTGGGATGGGTGGCATGTGAACCAGGCCTGAGCCTTGCATATGTTCAGGAAGTAGGTTGATGGGCTGCAATAGCAGAGATCCTGGACTGGGAAGCACTGAGGAATTAGATTTATCTCTTTTTCCCCCATCTGGGGCCAAGGAGGGCAAGGCTAAACAAGTAATTCAAACACAAAGTACTAAATGAAGGTGGGAAATGGGGAGTGCTGTTAAGTGCAGACAAGTGAGGAAAGTCAAGTGAGGCTGAAAATGAAACTGGCCAAACTCACACTTACTAACTGAATCAGGAGATACTACCTGTCTTGCTTGTTCGGGCTACAATAACACAGAAGCCATAGACAGGTAACTTACTTTAAAAAATAAAAACAGTAATTGGTTTCTTGTGAATCTAGAAGTTAGGAAGTCCAAAATCAAGCAATTAGGTATCTCATAAGGTCTACCCTCCTGGTTTATTGTTGCCTGCCCTCCTTCTATGTCCTTAAAGGGGGAAAGGATGAAGATATCTCTGTTACAAGGGTATGAATTCCATTCACAAGGACTTCATCCTCATGGTCTAATCACTCTTTAAACCCCCAACTTCTGAATATTGTCTCATTCAGAATTTGATTTGAACATACATGTTGGGGCAAACAAGCATTCACTTAATAACACTGTATAAAGTGAGGACATGACCACTCCAAGGTATGGTTGAGGAGAAGGTTTTCATTGTAGATTTGAGGGAGAGTACAGCCAGAGGCATCTGGAACAGTCCAGAGAAGCAGGAGAAAGTAGTAGACTAAACATGACCAATACACTGAACTGGGTCATGAGAGGAGAGAGAAAGGGGAAGAGCAAGAAAGAGGAGAGAGAGAGCTAAGAGGAGAGAAGGCCAAGAGAGAGGGGTTCAAAAAGAGAGAGAGGACAAAGAGGACCGAGAGAGCCAAGAATTTGCATGGCAAAAAGTGGGATCTATATATATAAAGTTGAGTGAAGGGAAGCCCACAGGGGAAGTTTAGGGTCGGGCGGGGGCAGGGTGAGAGGAACCAGGATACCAGTATGAAATCTGTAACAAATATTTGAGATACTGAGAGATCCTGGAGGCCAGCATGTGCTTTAATATGCTAATAGGCACCACAGTTAGCTATTTGTCCTGAGTTTCTTTTGGATCCAACAAATACCATATAGAAAGTCTACAGTGTGGGGCAGAATCCAGTGTGAGGTGGAAAAGTCTTAATATCTTACCCTGTAGTCCCAGCAGTACTGAGGAACCAAAGGCATCCAAGGTGGGTACCACAACACTAAGCATAACAATCTTTAAAGAACTCCTAAAAAATATAGGAAATGCATATGAAATTACAGTTGAACTTGCCTCTGTGCTAACATAGTTAGTTTTTCCTTGGTATCTATTGGGGGGGGGGGGTTCTGGGAAGACTAGGTCTAAAAATAGTCCTGTCATGTCAAACTGTGGGGATGTTCAAGTTCTTTACATAAAACAGCACAGTATTTTCATATAACCTACCTACAACTACTGGTCCATTTTAAATCATTTCTAGATTATTTATAATACCTAAGTCAATGTAAGTATGCTGTAAGTAGTTATGCTTTCATGTTTAGGGAATGATTATGAGGCGAAAATATGCACATATTCAGGTCAGATGGATTTATTTTGAAGACTTTTGATGTATCCTTGAAAGGCCTTCAGAATGTCCCTGATAAATCTCAGTGTGACTACATCTCCTTTTTAGAGATTTTCAGAATGACCATGGAACTCCAGTGATAGGAAAAAATTCCCCAGTAGTGAGTAATGCCACTGATAGAATAAATCAGATCAGGCTGAATTAGTAAATCCAGGTATAATCTGAGCAAAGCATTTCTGGGTGGTCCCCAGGGAAGAAGGGAAGCCACGAGGGAAAACCACATGGGAAAGTGTTGGGCAGACCTTAAATACCCTCTAGGGGTGGAGCCGCTGCATGGCGGGCTGTCTGGGACACAGGATTTGGAGAGGGCAGCTCCAGGAGAGATCCCCAACAGCCAGCATTGTGGACTGGGAAGAGGATGGATGATAAGCGGAGAACAGGACCTCTAAAGGGCTCAGAGTATCTCTCCTTTGTAAAGAACAAGTCTAGACTGCTCCAGGCCCTGGATTTTTTTTCCCCTCAGTATCAAATCAAATCAAATAAGGATTAAACTAAATGTGCAGCAGTGTTTATTGAATGAATTAGTCAAGTGCTGAGGGAATTGAGTTCACTTACATAATCCCATCTCACCTTCTGCACCGCTCCTGGGATGCATCCAACACAAAGCAAACTGTTTTTACAGACTGGAAAATTGTGCCCAGCGTATTGGGGTGGCGAAGCCCCAGTTTTTCTGAACCCTTTCTCGTGACTTGCTAACCTAATCAAAATTAGTGAAATAAATTAGCGTATGAGTGAAAGGTTTCTGTACCCCGACATTGGACTTCTCCGCGTATACAATAAATCAGATCAGGCTTAATTAAAAGTCCAGGTTTAATGAACAAAGCACCCACAGGTGATTCTCAGGGGAAGAAAGCAAGAGAGAAATAACATGGCGGGTGTAGGGATGTGACTTAAATACCCTGTAGGTGTGGTCTTGAGCTTCTCGGGGGAGGAGCCGACCTTTGGTGGGCTTTCTGAGGGGCGGGGTCTGGAATGGGAGGAGTGGGCAGGAGCAGAGGTTTCCCAACAATGGGTGTTCAGCACAGAGCAGAGTGGAGCTCTGGGTAAGTGTGATGAGCATGAACTCACTTCCGGCTTGGTGTTTTGTTAGTATACCTTAGAAGTGCTGGTTCAGGCCCTCTGGTGAAGCTTCCCAAGCAGAAAGTTGGGGTTGAAGCACCCTCAGCTCCCCTTGCACAGGTGAAGGTGCTGCTGTCCCAGTAGGAATCCTCCTCAAAAACTTATTTCAGATTGAACTTTAAATTCAAAAGTGTTCCACATCAGGCAGTTCCCAGTCTTCCAGTGAAGCTGAAGGCAAACGGGAGCACACCAGCACCAACGAAATTGACCCTGCACGTCACCAAGAATTTCTCTAAGTAATGCCTGATTCCTAAGAATATGAGTGGCACATGCTCACTGCAGCATATTCTGGAAGCCATATAAAAATACATAAAAGAAAATAAATTTCACGTACACTTCTTGGTCTCAGAAAAAAAAAAAGCATTATTAAGATTTCATTTGATTCTCTTAATGTTTATTTTATCTCTCTCTTATGCATATGTCAATACTTTTTAATTTTCTCTTCCTCAAACTCTTTTATGAGTGAGTCAAACTTTTACTACCTCATATAAATATTTACCACCTCTCCCAATGTTATTTATTATTCAGTCTTATAAGACATGGAGTGTGTCTGGGAAGCATGCCCTGTTATACTGATGTGGAGAACTCTGTAATTTCAGATGAAATTTTTTTGTGTGCAGGGGCTGTTATTACTTCATAGGATGTTAAACCTTAAAATATAAATTTTTAAAGACTTTCTCCCCTTATTTAATAAGGGATTCTAGAAGGCAGACAATGTGGAACACAAGTGCTCTGTGTCGGTGTGAATACAAGCTGGGAGACCCAGTACTGCTTGTACTAACTTTTCATTTTGAAAATACAGTGCACAGGGGAGTCAGAACAAGAAATGGATGGAGAAACGAGTCTGCTTTACAAGGTGGGAAGATGAGGTCCTGAGAGCATGCACATGCAGCCTATTCCTCCCACCTACCTCTGCCTACCACAATTTCAGGTTTGCACATCTGCCTAGGGCATCAGCCAGCCAGAGAGCTCTGAGGCAAGAACTACATCTTCACCACGACGACGAGATTCCCAGGGGCACTTGAAGAACCAAGCACACAAAAGAGGCTCAAGAGATAGAGGCCAGACTTCAGTCAGGTGGTGGTAGGTTCTGTGAGGTAGCTGATGACCTCAGGCCACTAGAATGGGTCCTCCTGCACTGCAGTGAATGAATGATGTAGAATGAATGAAAATAAATGGAAGGAAGGGAGGTGGGAGGGAGGGAGGGAGTGGTGGAAGGGAGAGGAGGATGGAAAGAGGGAGGGAGGGAGGCAGGAAAGGAAGCAGGGAGAAAAGAAGGACAGGAAGAGAAAAGAAGGACAGGGAAAGGAGGGACACAGGGAATGAAGAGGGGGTAAGATTAGAACAAGTCCGTGTTCACCCTTGCAGATGGTTGTGGAGCATTTCACCTGCCTAGGGCCCCTGATCTTCAATAGGAGCAGGTTTCAGTCCCACTAAGTGTGGCAGTGGGACACCTCACAACTGTGAAGAGGCATCTCTTGTGAGCCACTGCCTGGCTGGGCCAGCCAGCCCTGCCTCTCCAGGCTGTTAGGTTAGGAAGTCTGCCCTCTAGACAAGCAGTCCAGCACCCATAGTTATCTATGCTGGAACCCAGTCATCTTTCCCACCGTAACTCCACCTCACCCAGTTATCATCAGGATACACCATGAACTGCTTCTGCCAATCTGGTTTTTTCATCTCCCTCCCCCCACTCCAGTGATTCCAACAACATCCTACTAATGTTCACTCCCTCTGAAAAATGCTCCTGGGAGATGACAGGAGAACATGCTGGGGCAGTTACCTCTAGACAGCAAAAACTAAGCAGCCAGGCCACAGTATAGGCACTAGCATCAGTCTACTCTATGTTGGACCCAGTGCCATGTGGTTCTGTCATCTCGAACTCTCATGCCTCAGTTTGAGGGGTGAGAAATGCCACCCCTGAAATAGAAATGAGTAGTTTAAGTTGCTTAGTGTAGAGAAGCTCCAGTGGAATGCCACTGGGTCCATCAACCACACTCCATGTGTTAGGGTCCTGGAGAAGTCCCAGAAAAGACCACCATCCATGTATGCAATCAACAAGAGCATTTATTTATCTTGAGAATGTACCATCATGCTGGGGCTGGGCATCCCACACAAAGGCAAAAATGGTGACCCCCAAGAAAATCTTGCAGGCTCTTTTATACACAACTAAAGGGACTCTAAAAACAGTGTGATCATTCTACCTAGGATTGACTTACACTTAGGGCTAGCAGGGGTGGACTAAGGCTATAGCTAATTGCCTTGAAGTCCTGGGGGTGTGGGGGTGTTGGGTTAGGGAGGGTGTTAGACTAGGCCCAGTACAAGCAATTCTCCCCATCCTTACTGTCAGGGGTATTGGTGATGGATTGCCATTGGTTTGTGAACTGAGGCCTAGTTCTTAACTGAGTTATTAGGGACCTGTAATGATATTTGCCTGGCCCCCTCTCACATGCAAGCCCCATGCCCAGGAGTAGTTGACCAGCACAAGCCGACTCCATGTTTGTTTGTTGGTTGTTTGTTTGTGCGTGCGTGGGGGAGGAGGTCGGAGGATTTTTGTTTCCTTGTGTTTCGATGGAGGTTTCTTTTGTTTTGTTTTGTTTTGTTTTATTGGGTGTGTTTTTGTTTGTTTGTAGGAGAGAGAACTTATAAGTTGGGTGGGTGGGAGGTGGAGGGAGTCTGGGAGGAGATGGGGAAGGGGCAAGAATACGAACACAATGTAGTGTGTGAAAAAAATTAAATAAAAAGAAAAAAAAGGAAAGAAACATGGCTGCACTGAGGGGCTGGCAGCATTAAGCGGCACAGCAGTCTTACCTGAGGTCACCTTCTTCCCTCTCTCACAGCCTTGTTTCCAACACCACACCCCCAGGGCCACTTCCCTAATCCTCTCCTCTGCTTCCTGCCCCATCCTGGAATTCCTAGGCAGTGCGCCCCCCCCTCCTACAACTTACTATCTCAGAACTACCTCTATTGCCCTCAGCCAAACAAAGAGCACTCCACACTTACCTCCAACAGACCAGTCACCTACAGCAGATTACACAAGATTTACATATCCACTGCTTCACTTGAGTGGGAACTCTGAGGATACAAAATGTTTCCCCTATCATTTGTCTGACTATTTTCACTTTAAAAATGTTGCCTGGCAGGTGACTGTCTCACAGTTGGATGGGACCTGCATAAATCACTCTGTAGACTGTCAAGTGTTTTCAGGCTGCTTCCAGGGCTTTGCTGGTGCAGTGCTGCCCCTATAATGAGGGAAGGAGGACATGTGTTCTAACACCCTGTGATGGCTGCTCTTGGTTGTCAACTCGACTACATCTGGAATGAACTACATTCCAAAACTGGAGGACACACCTGTGAGAGATTTTCTGCTTGTTTTAAAGTGAGTGAATCCACTTCTAGTCCAGACCTTTGAGGCAGAAAGATATACATCTTTGATCCCTGGATCCTGAGGCAGGAAGACACATGCCTTCAATTCAAATCTTGAGGCGAGAAGACACATCTTTAATACGGGCCACACCTTCTGCTGGAAGTCTATGTAAGGACATAGAGGAAGGGACTTTTTGCTCTTTGCCTGCCTGCCCTTGACTTGCTAGCACATTCATCCCTTCACTGGCATTGGAGTCCGCTTCCTTAGGATTCCAGTTTATACAGAAGACCAGCTGAGACATCCAGCCTTGTGGGACTGAGCAACTACTAGATTCTTGGACTTTCTATTCACAGCTAGCCATTGCTGGATTAGCTGTACTTCAGTCTGTAAGTTATTCCAATAAATCTAATATCATATATATAAATATATATATATGTACATATATATATATATATATATATAGAGAGAGAGAGAGAGAGAGAGAGAGAGAGAGACTTATTCCGTAAGTTTTGTGACTCTAGAGAACCCTAATACACACTCCCAGTGGATATCTGAAACAAAAGATGTTTATTTATAAGCACTGTGGTACCATGACAGGAGAATTCATAATAAGATGACTAGTGAATGATTAACAGGTAGGTAGCATATGCAGCATGGTTACATTGAACAATTAGATCACTCTTATCCCAGACAGTATGGAGTAGCATACCACAAAATTTTATTACATTACTCAGAATGGGGCAGAATTGAAAACATGAATGACTTTTCTGAAAATTCCCATTAAGTATGCTCCCATTTCACAGTTTTGAACAAGCAACTGCCACCGCTAAGAGGGGAAGCACCATAGAGATGGGGCTACATGGACAAGGTGGCCATTTTGGAGTGAGCCAGTCCCTAGACACTGAGTGACAGCACAAGCAAGTCCATCCAGAGCCCACACTCCACCACCTTCTCACCCAGGCCGCTAGAGCTTCCTCTTGTCACACGGTGCAGGTACCAGAGAGCCGAGGGCAGTGTCTGTGCCACAGAGCCAGTCTCGGATCTCCATAACCATCCCGTCCTGTAGAGACCACAGCACAGGACAGGCTCTTCACCTCCTCTGCACACTCTGATGCATCCCTCGATGTCCCCCTGCTGCAGCATGGTACACCTCTCTTCTTGGGAACCATGAAGAACCAACCTTCTTTCCAATCATTCTTTTCTCTGTGGCCTTACCACTCTTCACTAACAACAAAGACAATTAAAAAAAAAAAACCATCCATCTCCCAACATCAGGTATTACTGAGTTTCCTCAACTATAAAATGGGATAATAACAGGACCTACTCCATCATGATGATCACAAACATTTAATGAGCTAATCAACCTAAGTGGTTAGGCCTCCATACATGCTTGTTCTTCTCATCACTGTTTGCATTATGGTGAGCGAATAAGACATAACCAGCCAGCCGGGCAGTGGTGGCGCACGCCTTTAATCCCAGCACTCGGGAGGCAGAGGCAGGCGGATCTCTGTGAGTTTGAGGCCAGCCTGGTCTACAGAGCGAGATCCAGGAAAGGCGCAAAGCTACACAGAGAAACCCTGTCTCAAAACAAAACAAAACAAACAAATAAAAACAAAAAAAAAAGACATAACAAGCCATGGAGAGGGAAAGAAGGAATGGCCAGTTCCGTGCCTCTCAGAATGCAAACAGTAGCAGTTACTAGGGAGAAAAGTCAAGGTCAGCCCTCCTTCCCTTAAGTTGTTTCTGTCAGGCACCTTGATGGCAACAACAAGAAACAAAGTCCAGAGAGAGGGTGTGAAATTTCTTAGTCAAATTTAAGTGACAGGAATGTTCTAGAAACTCTACAATCCTCCATGTGTCACACACTGGAGCAGGAGTGGTATATCACAACCAGAGGCTGTGGGCTTTTCACCACTGAAGAAGCTTCCTGGGAACTCTGCACAATGGGCCTAGGGAGAAGGTGCTGAGGGGGACATCAGCCCTTTTCCGAATCTGATATGAAACCCTCCGTCACATCCTGTGATGGTGTAGTCCTAAAGATGCTGTGACACAGAAGACCCAGTATCCTAGTGGTTAGGTCAAACAAGGAGGATACATGCAGGAAAGTGTGTGGGAATTAAAATCCTTCATCATCAAATAGGAGCTACTCGGGGAATCTAGGGCCATGAATTGGGGCTTCCTGGAGCATGGGTAGTCTCCCTGGTGTTCCTGAGCTATGCAGAGGTATGAGTAAGAAAGTGGATGGCGCTGGACTTTCAGAATACTGAAGTGTGTGCTGCCTCCATCAGACTTCAGGAAAGGCTGTGAACACATGCCATGCCTTGGCCTTTCCAGGGCAGAAGCATGAGCAGGCAAGAGTGCAGAATGACAGCAGGATGAAGGATGGAAGCTGCCCACTGTCACCCTGAGGATAAGATTCAACTTGGTGCAATAGGCCAGTGCTTCACCTACCACACAAGTACACCAAGGGTCTGATGAAACTGCAGCTCTGACCCTGGTGAAGGGTTCTAAACAGCTGCTAGGTGATGCAGATGCTCAGCAGTCCACATATCGTGGGGGAATATGTGGCCTTATTACCTGCTCCCTGAGTAGCCCTGGGCTTGAAAGTAAACACTGGGGACGGTAGCACACCAGCACAGCCAGTCACTCTTCCTGTCACCGTCACAGTACAGCTGCTGATGGCACGGGAACAGGCACAGGATCTTCGGAACTCTCGGTGTGTTGCAGATCTACTGTTACTTTCTATGTTATGAATGACGCTTTGAGCATGAGAGGCCCAGGCACCCTGACAAGAAGTATTAAGACCCCTAGCCCTGCAGTAACTGGGGACATGGGACATTCCTGTTGAAACCTCTCTTAAATCACATGCAGCAGACAGTTCCGGCATCACATGTCAGACCTTCGTGACCCAGGTCTAACTTCACTCACAGGTTTAGTGAACAGCCACAGCAGCAACTGAAGAGTAAGCACTTTTATTTTCTACTTACTGTTTTCTGTTCATAGGTCAGAACTGGATGTGTGTTTGTTTAAATGGAAGTGAGCAGATGGCATCCTGGGGTGACTCTCAGTCAGTAAACAAGACATCGGCGTTCTGCTCTCAGAGGGGTGATTTCAAAAGCACCTTCCACATGTCCCGGATGCCTGATGACATCAAGACCCCATGGTGCCCATCTGCCTTCCTCCATCCCACAGCCTCCTGCTACTTCTTCCCCTTCCCTGCCTTATGTATCCGACCTCCCCTGCCACCCCTGCTTCCTGAGACTGTCCCCCCAAACAACCCATTTGTGCCCAAGTTCTCCTCTCAGACAATTCACCTGGACAATCCAAATTTTGATGGAGCTCAGAGGGCAGAGTGGAGGAAAGAGAGGGAGATTTTAGAGGAAAGAGAAGGGAGAGCAAGTGTCTGTGCTGTCAAGTGTCATTATGTACATCAACTTCCTTCATTCTCAAATAGTTTGTGGGTTAACTTGAAAATTCCCAGGGGGACCAACTGTTTTACAGGAGGAAGAAATGAGTTTCTGCTTCAGAGAGAGTCAAAAAGTTCTCTTTGGCACTCTACCCCATGACCTTTTCTCCACCCTATTTCAACAAGCTCACTCCTACCTGCCCCATCCAACCATCCTTCTGCATGGTAACAACCAGATTGTTGTTTCCTGCAAGAATCGGGAAGTGGTAGAAGGTAAGGAGCGACATCGTTCTCACTACTCTCTGGACCAAGTACAGGGATCATGTTTAGCTAGGTCAGGATAAACATCACTCAGCTGGCTCTCATCCTTGACTTTTCCCCCTTTGAAAAATAGAGTTGAGTTACTGACCGAATGTTTAGGCAATGTATTATACTTGTGCTGATTTTTAAAATGTGTCTTCTGAAGGCACGTGTGACCTCTTCCTTTGTTCACATTTTGGGGTGTTTGCACAAACCCAGGGGTGAAGTTGGTGAAGTAAGGTCACAAGCGGACAGTTTGAGCAGTTCTCACGGGCCACCACTCCAGGGCTTGGATGGTCTGAGGGAAGCAGTCCAGCGCGGTCTTCCACACCACTGCTCTTGTTAGCTGACAAGCAGTGCACAATGCTGACCAGAAAGAAAACAATGGAAACAAGATGTGTGTGTGTGTGGCAGGGACTCCTTTCGCTTATTTTTATACTCATTCTCCTCCTCCTTTTTCACACAACTCCTTGGTTGTTAAAATGAAACTTAAGACAAACTTCACTGCTTGGGGCATGCCAACTGCAATAGCCACTGTGAAAGTCAGTGTGGAGAGTCCTCAAAAAGCT
Source organism: Peromyscus eremicus (assembly GCF_949786415.1). NCBI lineage: Eukaryota > Metazoa > Chordata > Mammalia > Rodentia > Cricetidae > Peromyscus > Peromyscus eremicus. Next base: position 34,500,561 of record NC_081436.1, read on the forward strand.
AAAGGTAGAGCATCCATATGACCCAGCTGTATACTCCTTGGTATGTGCCCAGAGATTCAACACCCGACTCCACAGATAGTTAGCCATGTTCACTGACTTTCTATTTGTACTCTGTCATTCCATATGAGATTGACAGCCTCAGTGAAGAATCCCTTGCTGCCCCCACAGAGGGGGCTTTGTATGGTCTCTATAACACAGTGGCTAAAAGTGACAGTTCTGGGGGACAAACAGCTCCATGGTTTGGATGTGGTTTGTCACTCTGAGGTTCATGAGCTTGAAGATATGTCTCTTGTGCGACCATGCTGAGATGCTCGAGGCTCTAAGAGCTCACCTAGGGGAAGGAGACAGTGACCTGGAGGCTACACTCCTGTTGTACTGATCACTACTGTCTCAGGATTGAACTAAAAGTAGACAGTGGGCTAGGACACAAAGCTGGTCCCTTCTTTTCTCCCTCACCCCAGCTTCCCTGTTCATACACACTCCCCTTCTGCACAAGGCCAGTGCCTTTCTACCTCCTGCATATTGGAATACAGCCAAGACTCCCTTGCCTTGTTCAGCGCCCACCTCCCCACCCCCCCACCCCCTGTCACCAGAATAGTGATCTATACAAACCTCTTTTCTTTACATAGTGCCAAGTATTGAGTATTCTTTAGAGTGACACAAAAGTAACTAAGACAGTTATGATCCAAAGAAGAACCCTGGTTTTCAGGTCAGGTCTATACTATGAATCTGTATGACCTTGAGCATGACACTTAAATCCTCTGCAAGGTACTTGTCCCACCTATAAAAGAGGCTGAAGGGCTACATCAGGCACATCTCTCTGTTTCCATTCATTCTGAGACAGCCTCTTCATTTTTCTAACATCTTCAAAACCAAATTGGACCTACAACTAATTCCTAGAAGCTAAGGTTTGCTAAAATGCCGTATTGAAGAAGCAATCCAAGCTGAGGACTCTTGGAAGAAGCAGAGTCATTGGCCAGAGACTTCCATGTGATTAACAGACGATTTTGTGCCTCATTGGTGTTGTATATCTTACCTTGGAAGATTCTCAGAAGATCTATTGGGGAAAGAAAGATGATTTAAAAACAATAAACATGCTGCAAAGCTCATGGAGGAAGTGTAGGCTGGTGTAGGAATCATGAGATCAGAAGACTGGGGTATAGCCAGAATTAGGACCAAGGTAAGAGTTAGAAATTAATCTAGGCATAGGTTAACTGCCAGTCTTTATGATCAAGGATACAAAAAGTGACACTGGCTCTCAGGTCATGCAAGGACAGTCATATGAAAGCCTCCTTAAAAAGGGCCCCAGTGGCTGACCTCAGTCTCATCCCAGCCCTGGTGGAGGTTACTCTGAACTTTATCCATTATGGTCTTCAAGCAGCTCAGTGCCACCTTACTGGCCTCAGTCCTTTGCTCTCTAGAAAGATGAGGCAGGAGTCTAGATAATTCTAGAGGGCTTTTATTTAGTACTATTTTGCTGTTGCAATGATATCATCTGACTAGGCTATGAGACAGGAAGGCCTTGGAGGACCCTGACCAGGTTCAGCTTATAGGTTCATAATCAGGAACACAGATGGGCTTGTGATGGCTATTCTTGGTTGTCAACTTGACTATATCCAGAATGAACTGCAATCCAGAAATGGAGAGCACACCTGTAATGCAGATCTTGAGACTGGAAGACAACATACCTTCAATACAGATGTTGAGGCTGGAAGACATAGGCTTTTAGTCTGGACTTTGAGGCAGGATGACCCACACCCTTTGTTAGCAGCCTATATAAGGACAATGGAAGAAGGAAGGGTTCATTCTTCACCTGCTTGCCCTCACCTTGTCAGGACATCTGTTCCTTCACTGGCATTGGAGCCTACTTCTTCGGGATTCCAGCATATACAGATGACCATCTAAAATACCCAGTCTCATGGGACTGAGAAACTACTGAATTCTTGAACTAACTTCCACTCACAGGTAGCCATTGTTGGGCTGCACCCTGTAAGTTATTCCAATAAATTCATATATATATATATGAGAGAGAGAGAGAGAGAGAGAGAGAGAGAGAGAGAGAGAGAGAGAGAGAGAGAGAGAGATTTGTTTCGTAAGCTCTATGATTCTAGAGAACCTTGCTGAGTGGCTTCAGTGATAATGAATAGTATACTGGTTCCTGCTGGAACCTAGCTGACTTTGAAACCATAGGGTTAAGAACCAAGCAGCATTTCTCTTTGACATTAATATACTATCTACTTGAAGATGAATCAGTCCACAGTATAATTGCTAAGTGTGCTCTTACATTTCCCCTATTTTGATCAAATCTACCGGAGAGATTAGACTAAATGTCTAGATGATACTGAGGTAGTCTTAACCAGCATAATTTCTAAGACATCTGCATTTGGTTTTGATCATTGTGTAGCAACTTACCCAACTCTGAAAGATATAAGATGTACTATCTCATAATTTCCATTAGTTGAGAATCAGGAAATGGCTTAGCTTATAGTTCTGGTGTAAGATATCTCTTAAGATTATCCTTAAGATGTGATACAGGGCTGAAGTCACCAGTATTCTTAAGCCTTTGCTGGAAACAACCTGTTTCTAAGCTCACACTCACGTGGCTGTTGTCAGGATCAGTTCGTCACCAACTAGAACATCATTGGCTGCCTAAACATCTTGACACATTGTCAGCTAGAATTACTCTCTCCTGACACCTCAGCTGATTTAATGAGTCAAGACAGAGGGAAGCCAGGTGGTGGTGGCGCACACCTTTAATCCCAGCACTCAGGAGGCAGAGGCAGGCAGATCTCTGTGAGTTTGAGGCCAGCCTGGGCTACAGAGTAAGTTTCAGGAAAGGCTCCAAAGCTACGCAGAGAAACCCTGTCTCAAAAAACAAAAAACAGAGTTCGAGGCCAGCCTGGGCTACCAAGTGAGTCCCAGGAAAGGCTCAAAGCTACACAGAGAAACCCTGTCTCGAAAAATAAAAAAAAAAAAAAGAGGGAGATTGCATTGAAGTTGGAAGCCACAGTCACTCTACAGTCTAACTTCATGTGTCCTACCTAATCACTCTTCCCATCTCCTATGTCTACCAAAAGCTAAACCCAGCCTAGTGAAGAAGAGAGATATTAACCTCTAACCCCTGAGAGAGCAGGATCAAAGAATTTGTGGCAACATTTTTTTTATGACAGTCCCTTAACTCAAGCAGGTAACCCTTAACCAATGATATTTATGTATACACTTTGCCTTTTCCATTCTAGATAATGACATCTTTGTCAACCACATCATGTATAATACCTCTTCATCTTACACCAACACCTTATGCTGAACCTTATACCATGCCTCACACTATATTATAGAACTTAAAGTCTTCACTTATCTGCCTGCCTACTCAGGTGATGCTGATCCAAGCAAACACCATCTGTCATTAAGAATGTCACATAGTTCTTGACTGGTCTTTCCACAGTCCTATGCCTCCACTGGGCCTGACTCTTCCTAATGCAGCCAGAGGAGTCTTTTAGAGATGTGAGTCATGTGACATCACTGCTATTGCTTTTCCTGGTATACTCCAAAGGGATTCTAGAACAATGAGTCAAACTCAGAACTGTGTCAGGGAGAACCTGGGTGAGAGTTATGCTCTCCTAACTCAATGCCAGACACTACTCCTTCCTAACCCTGATGCTCTAATCTTCCATAAGCTCCTTGATGCAACCTCTTCCACTAGCTTCCCTCTCTCTAAAATACTCTATACATCCTTTGTCACCACCTTGCCACTTTTAATTCTTAACCTAGTATTTAGGACTCCAATCAGAGTTCCCCAACCTCAGCACCATGTGACATTTAGAGCCAGAGATTTCTTAGTCAAAGAATAGTAAGAGAGTGGCATCCCTGGACTCCACCCATTAGATGCTGGTAGCACTACTACCTGTTAACCCCGCAGACTAGAGGACAAAGACCACTAATTCAAATTATCAAGTCAAAGCAAGCTGTACTATGCATATACCAGAGAGCAGGCTGGCGGCAGTCTCCCCCTAAGGCAGGGTTTAGGAGATCAGCTCTGAACACGGGGAACATGAGGCTTTTTCTAGCTCAAAAAATTGGGGATTTCCAACAAGGAACTTGGCAAGCAAAATACAGGAGCAGATACCAGTTTTGAGATTATCTGGCAAAACAATGTGTGGTTTTAGGAGGGTGTAGGTCAAGGCACCGTCAAGTTGTGGCCCAAGTCAAATTCCAGGAAGGTTCAAAGTATGGTCGCATCAACATCTGAGAACCAGAATCTTAAGTTCTAAAGTAAACAAAAGCATAACTTTTATTTTATTTTATTTTATTTTATTTTTTCAAAGTGTCTCCCTGGAACAAAGTGAAGTTGGGCTGCTTCTTTGTGCCATCTCTCTAATTGCTACACCCAAAGTATCTCCAGATGTTGCTAAGCGTCTCCAGGGAAAGTGAAATAACTCCACTGAAAGCTGATGCCTTAGAGCAGTGATTCTCAGCCTGTGGGTCGTGACCCCTTTGGGGGTTGAATGAACCTTTCACCTGGATCACCTAAGACCATAGGAAAACACAGTTATTTATATTATGATTCATAGCAGTAGTAAAGTTACAGTTATGAAGTAGTAACAAAAATAATTTCATGGTTGGGGATCACCACAACATGAAGAACTGTATTAAAGGGTTGCAGCATTAGGAAAGTTGACAGCCACTGCTTCAGAGGGATCCAACTAACCAAATTAAGCCCCTAGTTTGCACATCCAGCATCCTTCCTTCTAAGTACCTGATAACTTTAAAGTTAAGTATGATAACTTCAATTATACCTGCATCCCAAATATAATCTCTACCACCCTCAACAAGTAAGGCTCTAAGACAGTGGTTCCCAACCTTCCTAATGCTGTGACCCTTGAATCCAGTTCCTCATGTTGTAGTGACCCCCAGCAATAAAATGACCTTGTTGCTACTTCACAGTTAGGAAGTACTTTGCTACTCTTATAAATCATCACGTAAATATCTGATATGCAGGAGATCAGATATGTGACCCCTGTGAAAGTGTTGATTAATCTCCAAAGGGGTTGCAGTCCACTGGTTGAGAACTGCTGCTCTAAGAGGCTGGGTACCGCCTGTGTTTGTGTTTGACTATCCTCACACCTCCAGTGCCCAACACCATGATAGCACCTAGACTGTTTACCTACTGAGAATGTTCATAATGTCTTCCTCATGTACATCCACATCAGCTATTTCAAGACAGAGGGAGAGAGAGGGGAGAGAGATTGGGGGGACAGGGAAAGATGGGGGCATTATTTCAGGTAGGAAGGTGGACTGAAAGTTGCTTACAGGAGACCTAGAAAAGAAAAATCAAAATAACATGTAAGCTCTATTTTAAAGAAAAGAAGTACTTCAGAAATGTACACTCACATGATTTGAAATTGGTGTGGTAATTGGGTGATACACAAGGAAAAGGCCAAGACAACTGTAGCTTGAACTATGTCACCCCTAGCCTTGGGGTGGGGGTGGGGGACAGAAAAAGATCTATCTCATGAGGTCCCTGGCCACCAGCCTGATCCAATCAGGAAGCTCCAGGCCAATGAGAGACACTGATTCAAAAAACAAAGTATACAGCTCTTGAAAACAACTGAAGCTGCTGTCTAGCTCCCATACACATCAGCACATGCACACGCGCGCGCGCACACACACACACACACACACACACACACGCACGCACACTTCCCAAAAGCTATAATGGAAAGCATTTCAACTCAATTACAAAGGCAAGCACAGAATAGCATCAAATCTTACATCAGCAGCTCTAAAAGCCAGGAAAGCATAGAATAATATATTTAAAGATCTGAAACTAAATAATTGCCAACCAAAACTGCTATATTTCAACAAAGCTGTCCTTTTCAATTGGTTATAAAATAAGTATATTTCAAGACAAAAGCACAAACTAAGGAAGTTCATTAACAAATAATCATTGCAGAAGATACTTGAAGAAATACAGTTTACAGCAGCAGAAGAAAAGCAATCTCAACCACAGGAATAGAGGAAATAATACATATAATAGAGAAATTGATTAATACAGAACAGCTGGGAAGGATTCCACTATGTGCAACACTGTAACATGAATACTAAAAGATCTGATTAATAAAAAAAAAAAAAAACCTGGAGCAAGATATTGGACTTCAAATGCAGCAGAATCTTAAAAGGTCTTATTAGTAAAAATAAATAAATAAATAAATAAATAAATAAATAAATAAATAAATAAATAAATAACTGGAGCCAGATATTGGGGTGAAAGTTGAATGATCAGAGAAACAGAACAGCCAGCCACATTCTTACCGCTACAAAATCCTCAGCCTCAAGAGCGTGAGTTCCTGTTTCCTCGTGCCTTGTATACCTTTCTGTGCCCTGCCATATTACTTCCAGGGATTAAAGGTATGTGTCCTTCCCAAGCAAAGACATGAGATCTCAAGTGCTTGGATTTAAGGTGTGTGCCACATGGCTCTGTTCTCAGTGTGGCTTTGAACTCACAGAGATCTAGATGGATTTCTGCCTCCTGAATGCTAGGATTAAAGGCATGTGCTGCCATTTCCTGACCTCAATGTTTAATATAGTAGCTGGCTTTGTCCTTCAATCCCCAGGCAAGTTTATAATATATATCACCACACAACCCAATAAACCAGCAAAGTCCTAGTACTAATAAAGGAGAAAGAAAGAGTATACAAACTAAAAATATAAATAAATCAAAGGAATTAGTAAGCATCTCTCAATAATTACTGCAAATGTAAATGGCCTCAACTCACCAATGATTATATTGGATTTAAAAACAAGGTTTAAATCTCTTTGTCTGCAAGTTCTGTAAAGATACACACAGCCTGAGTCAAAGTTTGGAAGTCAATCAATCAAGTGAATGGAAGTCCCAAACAAGCTAGCATAGCTACTTGGATATCTGAAAAAGAAGACTTCAAATGACAATTAGTCATAAGATATAAATAATCTACTGCACATTAATAAGGGGAAAAATCCATCAAGAAGATACAACAAGTTAAATATATATGTGCCAAATGTTGGGGCTTCCAGCTTTATCAAAACAAATGGGTATAAAGGATCTGAGAGGTCCTGATGCAGTATTGCGAGTGCTTCAATACACCACTCTCATTTTCAGAAAACCATGTAACCTGAAACTTCAGAGTTAAACTAAACCATAGATCAAATGAACCTAAGCAATATCTACAGATTATTACATCTAGTAGAAACAGAATACCGTCTGTGAATCATCCCTAAACAGATAACATTCTGGATCACAAAGTTAGTTTTAGCAAGCTTAAAAAAATTACTAATTTATTTTATCTTATTAGAGCTTATTGGAATAAAACTAGAAATCAATAATAAGAGAAACTATAAGAATTACACAAATACTTGGAGGCTGGAAAATACACTCTCAAATGACCAATAGGTCACTGAAAAAATTATCAAGAAGGCAATTAGAAGTTACTATAACCAAATAAAGACAAAGCACAACTTTCCAGAACTTCTGAGATACACATAAGGCAGGTCTTAAGAGGAATATTTACCTAGAAGTGCTTACATTACAAAATCAGAGCGATCTCCAATAACCTAATGATACACTTGAGATAGAAGAAATACAGGGACAAACCAATTCCAACACGGTAGGCAGCAAGAAATAGTAATGGTTGGAGCAGAAATTAATAATATGGAAACTAAAATATCGACATAGGACTGGGGATATAGCTTAGTATGCAAACTGCTTGCTATCCAAGTTGGAGGACCTGATTTCAAGCCTCAGAACCCATGTAAGAACTCTGGCTGTGGTGCAAGCTTGCAATCCCAATCCTAGGAAGGTAGATATAGGTGGGTTGCAGGGCTTTGCTGGCCAACTAGCCTAGCTTAATCAAGAAAACCCAAGCCATTGAACACCCCTTTCTCCAATAACAATGCTGAAGTACCAGAGAAATGACACTCAAAGTTGACCTTCTTCTACACTCACATACACATACATGCACATGCATACACACAAACACACACACACACACACACACACACACATATACATGTACAAAAACATATGGAATTAGTTAAACAAAAGCTGATTCTTATATAAGAATAGTAAGATCCTAGGCAAATTAATCAAAAGAGAGAGAAGGCACAAGTTAATAAAATTAGAAATGTAAAGAGGGGTTGTTGCAACAGGCAGCAATAAAAACCAGTGAATCACTGGGCAATGTTTTGAAAACTTACATTCCAAAGAACTAGAAAATCTAGAAGAAATGGATAAATTCTTAGGCAAATATTGCCCGCCCAATTAAATTGAGAGGATAAAACCAACTTAAATAGATCCACAACAAGCAGTGATATAAAAGCAGTAATAAAAATTTCCTTACAAATAAAAACTTAGGATCAAGATTTGATACTGATTTCTACCTAACTTTTAAAAAAATATATAACACACCCAGCCCATTCCATCCTCTTAGGGCCCAGCCTCGTGGAGATCCAGGGTCCCCTAGTTTTTCCCTACCATCCTCCTCAACCATTCTTCCCAGCCAATCTCCATTCCTTTGTGACTCCCCACTGGCCACAGAACCTCTCTCTACCAGGAGTTCCATAGCCACAACACTTGGCAGTGACACAGGTAGGCTACCCACGCTATCTTTCCTCTCCATCACTCTTGTTTCTCTAGTGTACCCATAACAGCAACAGCTACATGCTTCAGCCCTTCCTCCCAGCCCATCTCCATTCCCCTGGGACATACTACCATCCATGGACAGACCCAAAGTAACCCGTAGTTCTGCCACTTCTGCTTTTCATGAATCTAGACCCCTGGTCCCACTCAAGAAACCTTCAGATCCAGTCCTCATCCCTGCCTGCTAGCCTATTACCCACCCCATTCACTGTGACAATCTAGGACTGCTTGGAATCTGAACCCAGATCCAGGCAGTCCCTTAAAATGGGGACCAATGGAAATCTTAATCCTAAAGCCCAGAATGGCCCCAAGACTGAAAAATAAACATCATTTGCTAGTCCACAACCTGTCAGATTGGGGTAACAATAACAAATGCTCAGTCACTCAACAAAGGTGAAAACAGACAAATATACCAAGAAACACTACAAATGTCACAACATCAGATCCCATCACAAAAACACAAACATGAACAACCAAGACAATGTGCCTTTTCCAGAAGCCTGCCACCCTGTTGTAAGAGATGCTCAGGAAAGCAATTGAGTTGACGCACAAGATAAGGGCTTCAAAATAGCAATTAGGAATCTGTTCTAGGACCGTAAAGAGGATATGAGTAAGTGGCTTAATGCAGACCATAAAAATGAAACAGGGCCCCAGACATTAGTAGGTCCCTAGATCTTAGTACAACTGACTCCATGATAGAAGTATCATTCATGCTATACACCTCAGCACATGACCACACTACCTGCCAAAACTAAAACAAAGACTTAATCCATCAGCGTTTATGTTCTGGGAAAGTCTCAAAAGGTACTAATGTTGTTTTTGTTGTGTTGTGTTTGTTTTTGTTTCGTTTTGCTTCTGTAGTTCTACTTCTGGCTAACCGCTGTTGTTAACTGAAGTATGTTAGCTCAAAATGTAGTTTTTGTGCTTAAAAGCTCATCTTGAGAAAGACTCAAGGCTCCACTGAGATCCTGAACACCCAGTATAGTCACACAGTTGGATAATAAAGATGTTCTGTTGGCTTAAGTCTATGTCCAAGCCATCTTCTCTGCTGGATACCCCACAACAATTGCATGGAATAATGAAAATAGTTCAAGATGTGAAAATAGAAATTATCAAGGAAATAGAATCATTAAAGAGAAGCCAAACTTAATAAAAATAAAAACCTCTGGAAATCCAACAAAAAGTTAAGAGTTAAGCCTGAATAGAATAGATGAGGGAATTTCACATCTTGATGACATGGCAGAAGAATGGAATCGATCAGTCAAAGAAAATATTAAATCTAAAAATAATCCAAGCACAAAATATCCAGGAAGCCTGAGATACTATGAAAAGACCAAACCTACAAATAAAAGATTTAGAGGAAGAAAAAAACCCATGTCAAAGGCATAATAAATATTTTTTAACAAACTCTTAGAATGAAAGTTCTCAAATCTAAAGAAGAAGATGACTGTCGATGTACATGAGCCAATTAGAAGACTAAATAGATAGGACCAGAAAAGAAACTCTTTGGTACTCATAATAATCAAAATACTAAATATACTGAACAAAGGAAAAATATTAAAAGCTATAAGGACAAAGACCAAATTACATATAAAAAGGCAGGCCCATTAGAATAACGTGACTTTTCTTTTTTTTAATTTTTATCTGCATTTATTTTATGCTGAATTTATTCCCATGCCAAAAGTTTTTGTTTCTTCAGTTTCTTCTGGGATATCTTCTTCTGCGCAACCTCCTCTTCTGGCTTTGGAACAATTTGTTCCTTTTTAGTGAGGATCATCTCGATGTGGCTGGAGGAGCTCATGTACGGGTTAATCCAGCCATGAGCTCTGTAAGTCCATCGGCGCATCTTAGGTGCTTTGTTTACCTAGGTGTGTTCAATGACTAGAGAATCCACATCTAAACCCTTAAGTTCAGCACTACTCTCTGCATTTTTAAGCGTGTGCAGCAAAAATCCAGCACTCTTTTTGGGCCACCAGCCCTGTATCTAGCCCCACTGTTTGGCCTGGGTGCACCTACTGACTCCATTATACCACCGGAAAGGCACACATTGCTTCTTTAAGGTGACATCTTTCAGATGTTTCGTGGCTTTTCGGATATGCATACCCTTGATGGCCTGGGCAGTTTCACAGGTGTTCTTAAAGTGAACCCGAAGATTTGAACCTCTTGATTTGCATGATTTTGTAGGGTTTTCTGGGTCAAAAGAGTAGCAAACCATCTTCACAGGTCACCTTAGGCTGCTTACAGGAAGAGCAACATGTGACTTTTCAATGGAGACTCTGAAAGCCAGACAGGCCTACATGGATGTTCTATAATGTCTGAAAGACCAGAGATGGCAGCCCAGACTACTATGCCTGTAAAACTGTATATCTATCACAGTCAAAGGAGAAAAAACTCATGATAAAAACCCATTTTAAAATATCTGTTCAACAATCCACTACAAAATACAGTAGAAGGGAAATTTCAGTCTTGTCTTCGTTAGGGTTTCTATTGCTGTGTAAGACACCATGACCACGGCAACTCTTATAAACAAAAACATTTAATTGGGGCTGGTTTACAGGTTCAGAGATTTAGTCTATCATGACCATGGTTGGAAGAATGGTGGCACACAGATAGACATGGTGCTAGAGAAGTAACAGAGAGTTCTACATCCCATCCTGGTTTGCAGACAGCAGGAAGAGAGAATGAGCCACTGGACCTGGCTTGATCTGAAACCTCAAAACCCACTCCTGATGACACACTTCCTCCAATAAGGTCACACCTACTCCAACAAGGCCACATGTCCTAATTCTTTCAAATAATATCACTCCCTAAGAGACTATGGGGGTCATTTTCACTCAGGCTACCACAAGTCTGAAGAGGTTAACTACACCTACGAGGTCATAAGAAATAAATAATCCCAGAACTGATAACTAAGAGAGCAAGGACAAACAAGGAACTCATGCCTAGTACTGGGACAGCTCAACCAAGACTTAAGCCTTGTTTCCCAAACCTGGTCTCAGTTTTTTTCAAATTGCTTTTGTCTAATATATTTGTTCTGATCTCAAACAACCTCATGGTAAAACAAGGTTAACAACTGTGTTAACAAGCTCACAATCCTAATCTTTTATTTGGCAAACCTTCTGATGAAAACACAGACACACAATTCCAATAACTCTTGATGTTCATCATCTCCTGATTAATTCAAATCAGTGTACATGATCATAGTCAACTTCCTGACTTCTCTGAGCGGCCTGGCCCATATTCCCAGCCTCTAAAGTCAGGGGCGCAATCAGCCCCATCCACAGACCATGTTTTGAGAGTACAAGAGAAAAAGCTCTCATGTTGACCTACCAATGAATCCCTGAAAGAAAAAAATAGCAGAGGTAGATGTTGGAAAGAGAAACCCAAAAATGTGTGGCTGTGGCTGGCCCATAGCAGGACTTCAGTGAGGTTCCCTGAGCTGATGTGGCTGGTTACAAGCTGCTTCTTTAGCTGAGGTCCACAATTAAGGGGGAGATGAGCACTGACTGGATAGGCCCATTGAGTTGACTGGATTAAAAGAACAGAACACAGAGCAAGGAGTTCTTATTGAAGAATAGCCCTGGTACAACTTGAACCATAGTCATAACGGCTCACACTTCTATTGAGAAGAGGTGACAGGAGAGAAAACAGCCTTTAGAGTCTGGTGTCTGAGGGAAAAAATAAATTCACCAAGGTTTTATTAGATACAACTAAACGATGCCCAAGTCTATATTCCCAGGAAGGAAACTGAGGTGGCAGTGCTGGGTACAAATGTGATCCCTATAGTGTTTGCCAAGCTCATAGGAAGCAACAGGCTCCTGCCCCAGTCCCAAGGGAATACCATCTGGACAATGCTTGAGAAAACATTTGATCTGTCATCTGGGTTTCTAGTTCTTTTGGGATTTTCTGGACCTTGGGCTCAGAAAAGACAACTTCTTCACCCAGTCCAGCAAGAGAAGGGGATACAGCCTGGAACAGCTGGGTTTCTTTAAGGTGGGAGGTGAGAGGAGTGGGCAGGATAGTACCTAAGCCTCTTCTACTCTTGACTTGGCCTCTCTATCATTCTTTTAAACTTCATATTGGTTTCCCTCACCAAGGCACTGTCTTAGGCACACTTGACCTGGACTACTACTAATTCTAACTTCAGTGTTGTGAGCTACATAATAGTATCTCTGTTCATCCAAAATGGAAACTGAAGCTTATAGGGACCCTCAGTTTTTATTCCCAAGATAGTCCAGCTGGACAAGGTCAAGTTTCAGTTGCAGATGAGTCTGTATGCCAAGATCACATGTCACTCCTCCTCCCTGTTGCCTTCTGAGGATCCTCAGGAAGCTTGTTATTCCTTTGGGGGAAAAACCCTTCTCATCACCCAGACCTTAGTCCCACCTTGACAATGTAGACCAGCTCTGGCTTCAAAGCTCAGTTTTGCCATTCATATCATGCTGAGTGATATAGGTAGCTATCCTGACACTCCATCTTCTTGAATTTGTCCCTCCCTCACAGTGCCTCCATGGGAAAAAAAAAGGCCATTTCTCTCAACCCATTAGAACTGGCCTCAGATAAAAGTCTTCTACTGAACAATAGGTGAGGATAATGCAAGTCAGAAGAGAGCTATGATATACTTAGGGATGATTTAGCTTAGGCCCTTGGGCTCTAACCATACACTACCAGAAGGTCATGGGGAACACCATTACCTCTTAGCCTGGGTCCTGGAGTAAACATTAGGTAGAGCACAACTAACTCCACAGGCAGCCTAGAGTAGAACCCCAAGCCCACCTGTGTCTGTTGTCTACTCTCATGGAGTTATGATCTCCAAGGCATGCTCCCTGGACCAGCTGCACAAGCTACCCTGCAATGCTGCCATCAAAGGACAGTCATTCCTTCCAGGTGGCCCCAGTTGATATGTGGGACTCTTTGTCTGTAAGTGCTTCACAAGAAAATTGTAGAAACCATATCCTTAAAATCACCACTATTGTTTTATCTAAGACAAGGAGTGGCAATTTAGTAAGAATTTGGTTATAAAGGCCTGAACATGGTATGATTGTGTATCCTTTAGGTATATGTCCAAGAGTGGTATCACTGGGTCTTGAGGTAGATTAATTCTCAATTTTCTGAGAAATCGCCATACTGATTTCCAAAGTGATTGTACAGGTTTGCACTCCCACCAGCCGTGGAGGGGTGTTCCCCTTGCTCCATATCCTCTCCAACATAAGCTGTCCCCAGTGGGTTTTTTTGTTTTGTTTTGTTTTTATCTTAGCCATTCTGACAGGTGTAAGATGGTATCTCAGTGTCATTTTGATTTGCATTTCCCTGATGACTAAGGATGTTGAGCAATTCCTTAAATGTCTTTCAGCCATTTGAGATTCTTCTGTTGAGAATTCTCTGTGTATCTCTGTATCCTATTTTTTAATTGGATTGTTTGGTATTTTGATGTCTAGTTTCTTGAGTTCTTTATATATTTGGGATAGCAGCCCTCTGTCAGATGTGGGGTTGGAGAATATCTTTTCCCATTCTGTAGGCTGCTGTTTTGTCTTATTTACCATGTCCTTTGCCTTATAGAAGCTTTTCAGTTTCAAGAGGTCACACTTATTGTCAATTTCAGTGTCTGTGCTACTGGTGTTATATTCAGGAATTAATATGCTATACCAATGCTTTTCAAGGCTACTTCCCACTTTCTCTTCTATCAGGTTCAGTGGTAACTGGATTTATGTTGAGGTCTTTGGTCCACTTGGACTTCAGTTTTGTGTATGGTGATAGATACGGATCTGTTTGCATTCTTCTACCTGTCAACATCCAGTTATGCTAGCACCAGGACACTTGCTCAACTATGCTCATAGCAGCATTATTTATAATAGCCAAAACCTGGAAACAACCTAGATTTTCCTCAACCAAAGAATGGACAAAGAAAATATGATACATATACACAATGGAGTATTACTCAGTGGTAAAAACAATGACATCATGAAATTTGCAGGTATATGGATGGAACTAGAAAAAAAACATCCAGAGTAAGGTAACCCAGACCCAGAAAGACAAACACAATATGTACTCACTCATAAGTGGATATTAGAAATAAAGCAAAGGATAACCAGGCTACAAATCACAGCACCAGAGAAGCTAGGTAACAAGGAGGACCTTAAGAGGGACATGCATGGGAGGGGAAATAGATAAGATCTCATGGGTAAACTGGGGGTAGGAGGAGTGAGGTAAAGGGGGGGTGTGGAGGATGAGAACATGAGGGAACAGGATGATCGACTTAGAGAGGGACAGAAAGGGAGAACAGGGAAAGAGATATCTTGATAGAGTGAGCCATTATGAAGTTAGAGAGAAACCTGGTGCTAGGGAAATTCTCAGAAATCCATAAGGATAACCCCAGCTAAGACTCCAAGCAATAGTGGAGAGAGTGCCTGAAGTGGCCTTCCCCTATAATCAGATTGATGACTACCCTGTCATTATAGAAGCTACATCCAGTAACTGATGGAAGCAGATGCAGAGATCCACAGCTAAGCACTGGACCTAGCTCCTGGAGTCCAGTCAAAGACAGGGAGGAGGGATTCTATGAGCAAGGGGGGCGGGGAGGGGTTCAAGATCATGATGGGAAAACCCACAGAGACAGCTGACCTGATCTAGTGGGAGCTCATGGACTCTGGACTGACAGCTGGGGAACCTGCATGAGACTGAACTAGGCCCTCTGAATGTGGGTAGCAGTTGTGTGGCTTGGACAATTGGTGGAGCTCCTGGCAGTGGGACCAGGATTTATCCCTGATGCATGAACATTCTTTTTAGAGCCCATTTTTTATGGAGAGATACCCTTGATGCAGTGGGGAGGGGCTTGGTCCTGCCTCAACTTGATATGCCAGACTTTGTTGACTCCCCATGGGAGACCCTACCCTCTCTGAAGAGTGGATGGAGGGTGAGGTGGGGAGGAGGGAGGGGGAGCAGGAAGAAGGGAGGGAGGGGAAACTGTGGTTGGTATGTAAAATGAACAAGAAAAACCTTTAAATTTAAAAGAAAGGCCTGAACAGAGAAAGGAATATGCAGCAAATGGCCAGCCAAAGCTGCCTGTCACTGTCATCTGAGGCTTAAAAGTGATAATTTCCTGTTGGAGAGCTAGCTTTGATGAAGCCACTGCCGGGAGTCTTGTCGGCCATCTGTGACACATTTAACACACATGACAATGTGGCCTCAGTTATGCCTCAGTTAAAAGTCAAAAATACCTCTGTCCATGCCATCTCTTCTGGACAATGACTGTTACCTCACGTGTCATGCCAGTGGTCTCTCTGTGGCTAGCGATGGAAGCTCCTTTTCAAACTGGCTTAAGCCCCCAATTGAAATGTATTAATATGAGTAGCTAGTTTAGGCATGGACTGGTCACTCTTAGGTATGTCCCTCAACTCTGCCTCCTTGGAAGATCTTGTTCAACTTTTAGACCAGGGCTGTAATCAATATGCGTGTTTATTCACCATATCCTAGCCTTCTGACCTTCAAGGAGTTACTCAATCTGAGGCTGATTCTTTTCACCTGTAAATATACAAAAGGACATGATCCATGATGTTGCAACAACTAAGTGAGTGATCTATAAAGTGCTGTATTTAAAATTGAGTGTGTGTGTGTGTGTGTGTGTGTGTGTGTGTGTGTGTGTGTTTGTAACATGCATACTAAATATATAAGTATTCTAAACAATGTGGTGGGTAATGTTTCATTATCAAAGCCACAAAATGCGATATGAAAGCCCCCGTTTATAGAGTTTCTGTGCAATAAATACTACATTTAGAAAAGGTCTCAGCCGGGCAGTGGTGGTGCACGCCTTTAATCTGGGAGGCAGAGGCAGACAGATCTCTGAGTTCGAGGCCAACCTGGTCTACAGAGGAAGGTCCAGGACAGGCAACAAAACTACACAAAGAAACCCTGCTCAAAAAAAAAAAAAAAAAAAAGAGGGGGGGAGGGAGGAAGGAAGGAAGAAAAAAAGGCCTCAGCAGCTTAAAATAAAATTAGCAGCCATGAAAATAACGAAAGAAACAAATGTGTAAGACCTCAAAGTTATGCTGGCTTGTTGTGGTGGTTTTACTTTGGGATAGTGTGAAAGAGCACAGATATCCCAGTCTGACCTCAATTCAGTGTTCGATAAATTACACGTGACATCCAACACTTCATTGCAAAGCAGGCTTGGCACCAGGTAATGTCAATCAACTGTAGACTGACATAAGTGAATGTGGGCTGTGTTGATCTGTGACACTGATAAGTCAAATGTGTCTTAGATACGCCGCTACCTACAATAGGTGCATTACGACGTGTCCCATCATAGTTCACGGGCCACTCTTCGAAGAGCAAAGTGAACCAGAAGAGGAGGAGCTGCCCAGATCCCAACTGCCTTCTCTGCAAGTCCTCAAAGTTTCACAGGTTTTTTTTCCCCTTGTGTTTAAGTGGGAGACATTAGAACATTTTTAAACACACAATTGACTCTATTTCCTGTGTCTCTATTCAAAACCACTATGAAAGCAACTGGAAATACCAAAACTAATGACATCTCACACTGGCATGGTGCCATCAGTACCTGCTTTACTAAGCATGGAAACACTAATAAAACATGTGCAATAAATTGCACTTTAAAAGCATCATGGGAGGTTAAGATTGCTGCTTTAAAGAACCCATGAAGAATACTTTGATAAAATAAGAAGGGAAAATAGCCTTTACAATGGAGAGAAAATTACTCATTTGTGTCTTATAAATCCAGACTTCAGTATATGGGGCTTCCTTTGAGCATACTGCTTTTTATATGTACAGCACGTGCCTGAACGTTCCTAGATAAATCAGCTGGAAAAACTCTGGCCCAAAAGCATCAGCTCCACCTCCCACAACCCTTTTTGCATTTGTCTGACATGCCTCCACCAAAAATCCTACTTTCTCTCCTAAAGTTATAAGTGAGTCAGGTCAAGGTCATTTAGAGAAAGGAGACCAACCCTGACGTAGGAGACTTTAGCTCCAGCCACTGTGACTCTGAAGGGAGTCTTCCTGTCACTCTCTGAGACTCAGTTTCTCCCTTTATGAAGAAGATATTTGCTCAGTCTACATCAGACATGGCCAATGCAAGAGCATTTATCAAATGCAAGCAAGCTAAGTGAGTGAGGGAGATGTGGATGGAAGGAACGTGAGCTTTGGGAAGGGACTCCTCTCTCTTCTCCTTCGTCTTTATACGCAATCGCTCACCGGGTCTGATAGAGCTTCCCTTATTGATTTCCCAACAAGTGTCTCCTCTTCTCCACTCTGAGACTTGAGCCATCCTTTTTACTTTCACCTATTAGAACAGCTTTTCCTTTTATTTCACCTAATAAAACAGCTTCCTTTGGGGCTCCTATTCTCCATACTACAGCTGGGGTGATTTTTCTGAAATGAAAGTGCTATGGATCCTCGATGCTCATAGAACACAGTTGCAACCGTCTATAAAGCAGGTGTGAGCCACTAATCATCTTCTGCTGTCCATTTCCCAGGGCTGTGATTTATTCACTAGCCACCCTAAGCTATTGATTAGCAGGAATCTATTTCTCACCTGCAGGCAGGTTTTAGTACTATTTTCTCTGTCTTTGATGATGCCTCTATGAATTAGTCAGGGTGACAAAGTAGTGCTGCAAAAACAAATACCCCATAAATTTCACCCACATGACCAACACTTCACTAGGAAGCAGGGGAGAAAAAAATATCTGCTTATTATAGAAAGTTTATAATTCAAGCTAATAGAGGCTTCATCCCAGCATTAACTTCCATGGATATGATAGCAAAGGAAAAAGGATGTGGAAAACATACTGTCTCCTCAGCTTTCCACCTAGCTCAAATGTCATTGGCTAAAGTTCTCTGGGGAGCTTGGAAATACAATCCTTTCCTAGCCCAGTAGAGAGCTGATGGTATTTAGATGAACATCTCCAGTGATTTCCATACTTTATTTCTCTTTTGCTTGTTAAGTAAGCTCCTATATTTAGGTTCAACTCCAATGTCTCCTCCTCCAGGAAGACTTCCTCACACACGCTTTCATCAGGATACCATTCTGCTTGTGTTGCTTTGATTTGCTTCTTACTCCCTGTTATGGTTTGGATAAGTGTCTCCCAAAGGCCCATGTGTTGATGGCTTGATCCCCAAGGCTGGTAGAAGGTAGTGGGACATTTAGGAGGTAAACGTAGTGAGGTCTTCAGATCCTAGAAAGGGGTTATAGGACCTTATACAATGGCATCTCTTTTGCTTCATAGTCATGATATAAGCAGTTTACTGAATACTCCCTGCCATCATCGCCCAATATTCCCACTAGAAACCCAAAGCAATGAAGCCTATCAATCATGAACTAGAAGCTTCAAAACTGTGAGCCAAAGCAAACATTTTCTCGTTGTAAGTAAATTACCTCAGCATTTTGTCATAGTGACACAAAGCCAGTTAACATTCTACAATACAAAGAATACCACTCTAGGGAATAAATAGGAACTCTACCTTATTCATGACTACATTTTGAGTTTAAAGTCAGGTCTAGAGAAAGGTAGAGACCAGGTATCTCTGGCATCAAAGGAATCCATGTTTCAGTGTCTTCTCATGGTCCATAGCTGACTGGCTGAGCCTAAGCCCCAGTTGCCTTCGTAGCAGGAGAAACAGAAGTGTTCTGGATCCATCTGAGCCACTCCTCAAGAATCTGGCACCCCCAAAGACGACACAAATATCTTTCTGCAGACCCTGGGGATCTGATGGAGCTTCCCTTCCTTCCTTCCCTCCAGATCAAAGTTCCTGTGTCCTGGAAAGAGAGCTTCTGAGCATGACCTGTTAGTTCTCCCCACCTGCCAATTGCTGTTGCTCACAATTCTTTTTCAAGTAAATACTGTCTTCTAAATAAGAATTTAAAAAAACAAAAACAAACAAACAAACAACAAAAGACCCAATGTCGACTCTTCCCAGCCTCCCTTGCTGCTTTAGTACAATCCCTTGACTTGAGATCCGGCAATCAGATGAACCCACACAGGAATTAGCTGTGGAGGTCAGTTGGTGATAGATAGAAAAAGACAGATGTGGAGCACACACTCCTCCAAAACCACAGAAGAAAAATGAGAAGTGGCTTGTTGATTTGGGTGACTTTGTGACAGGAAGCACTCCTTCCTCAGTGTCGCTCAAGCATGTTTCTGATAGTCATTCTTACCAAGCCAACATCTCCACATTGCAGATGTACCGGGTACATCCACCGCTAATGTGCCTTTTCCTGGGAACACCTGAACAAAAGTCTCCCCACCCCTACATGGGAGACAGGACAGAACAAGGAAAGAATTATCTGCAGGCTAGCTTGCTGACCAGTGAGTTTAGTAGAGCTGCTTACGGGAGGGAGCCTGTGTGACCCTGAGGCACCCCCAGCCCGCTTGATGACTCCTGGAAGCACAGCCAGAGGCTTCTCTCAGCTCCCCAGCTGGAGCCTCCTCTCCCCAGCCATGGTTAATGCTTATGTAACTGTAAGGAGAGGCCTTGTGAGTTGTGGTCTTCACTGACCTGCTGGGCTTTGTAAGGCTCATCCCCTTCCTGCATCTTATGAGCCTCCCTCCTCCCTCCAGGAGGGAGCATTTCAATTTGGGGACTTAGCTAGACAGTATCCACCTGGAAAAACATGAACAACGGCCAGCAGCTATTCCAACACCAGTTATTGCTGGTGCCTTTTTTTTCCCTCTTCTCAAAACATCTCCAGGCTCAGTTACCTGTTCTTCACCCCATCTCAGATGAGAATAGATGCATCTCCCACTTTCTACAAACGTGGGCTTTGGATAAAACAACAGGACCAGGGGGAAAGGTTCCATTCTCCTCTAACTCTTCATGGTGAGTGCTTAAGGAGTCAGTTGGTGAATTGGATGTACTTAAACTTATTTTGAACTCAGAAAAATCTCAGTAAGTCTCTGAGGACAAAGGCTCATTTCCTACCAGACTAAGTGTTCAATAAGCTCAGTCATTCCCTGAGCGAGTCAGCTGACTACAGACCCCAGCATAAGGAGGAGCCCAGGAACACATGAGGTAAAAGGACCTGCGAATACTCTAATACCAAAGCTGTGTTCTCACAGCTCCCTCCGCTCTGGGTCCCACACATTCCAGAGAGAGCTGACTTGGGCTTTCAGTAGAGATACGAGTACACACAGACTCCAGAACTGCCCAGCCTACCTTCTCCCAGCCTCTGCCTCTCCTCCTTCCACTTTGCCCTGGCTAGCATATCTGTACTCATCCACACTGACACTACAGCCCTACCCCTTACAGAGGAACCTGACCTCCAACAGGATCAACAGGAGAGGGAGCTTCAAACTCCAGCTCTACCACTGAGACCATGGTGGTGAGTTGAGTGTCCTTATTTGCAAAAATAAAGAAAAATAAAATCACCTTGATTTAAAGATTAAATAAGAGTGCATATTTGTGTACCCTCTACTGAAAGCTCAAGTCAGTTCTCTGGGCTGTGGGAGAAACCTAACATGTAAGAGTTTGCTATAAGCTTTTCTTATATCACACTCATTCTGAATTCCATACATTCCATCAGACTACTGTGGATGGATAAGCTCTGTATCCTGCAAACTAGAAACCCAGCATGTGATATAACCCACTCCTCCCCCCTCCTTGACAGCTGGTCCTCTGACTGCCTCTCCCTAGACCCTCCCAGGACAGCCATGGAATGCTGGCTGAAGGTATCCCTCCAAATGAGGCCCTCACATGCAGTGGGGGCCAGTGAGACTTCTGGCATTTCCTCCATCTCTTTGGGCCAAGAACAGGAGAGAAGCCTGGGCTTCTGGCCCTTTCATTTAGCATTTTATTTTCCCCCTTGGCTCTGGCTGTCGACAGCATCTGGCTGCTGTCACTGCATAGATGACACTTGGGTCCCAGGCTCTTTGACCTCCCAAGGACTCTGCGCACTGATTGGACTTATCAGAATGCTGTGTTCTGGGCCAGAGAGATCTGCCAGTAATGATGAAGAAGCAGTTTGAACCCAGTGGGAAATCCAAACGAGGATGAGAAGCTGGGCATGGGGGTTGGCTCCAGCCGAGCTCAGCTGTCCAGAAAATCCTTCAGAGGCCCCTGTCTACCCTGATCTCCCCTTCCCGGGCTTCTTGCAATGGACTTGAGCAGCACTGGAAAAAGGGAGATATGCAAACCTTCTTGAAAGTGGAGGAATCTTATTATGATGAGAATTACTAACCTTGCCTCACTGTTTAATCTCCTCCAGGTGCACAGAGCAACACCAAAATCTCTTCACCATTATGAAAAAAAAATAAGAAATAGACCACCAGGACCAGACACTGAATGTGATACACGTGGTTACCTTCTGAATTTACGAAGAGATCCAACTCTACTGGGGATAGAAGAGCTTCCCAGAGTCCGGGTGGCTCCCCAGTGGTTCAACACTCCAGAACTGAGCCTGAATTCAAAGTCAGTTTCGTATAGCTCAGAAGCCACTTTCTATCTTTAGGACATTTCATTGCATTTCTTCCCTGACTTTTACAAATAAAGCTGCAATAAGCATCCATAAGCAAGATTTTATGTGAACATCAATTTCTTTTCTCCTGGCTGTGTTCCTAAGGTCGGAACTGATGAATCATGTGGTAACTTTACAGTCTGGGGATTTCTGGACCATTTTACATTCCCACCAGCAGTGTGTGAGGGTCCTGGTATCTCCCATCCTTATTAACATGTATTATCTTCTGTATATATTACAACCTTCATGGATGTGAAGCCAAGTGCCTCACTGTGTTATCTTTTATATCGGCCTAACAGTGAAGGGTGCAGAGCCTCTTCTAAGTCGTTTCTTAGCTCTCTGTAGTGCCTTGTAAGTGTTCTTTCTCTTTCTCTCATATACTCCTAAGTTCCTTATAACAATTTCCATTCTGTACGCTGTCATTAGTCATTCATAATGGTATCCTAAAGCACAAATGTTGAATTTTTAAAGGAGCAGAATCTATCCACTTTTCAGTACGAGCCCTTGCTATCATGTTTGAGAAGGATTTGCCTGACCAGGGGTCATGAAGATACACTATATTTTTCTTTTTTTTTTTTTTCCCTAGCTCTTCCTCTTGAGTCTGTTAACCATTTTGAAACTTTGGTGCATGGTGTGAGGAAGTGGTCCAAGTTCACAGTCTTGCATGTGGATCTACAGCTGTCCCGCACCATTGTTGAACAGAATGTTACCCCCTCCCCCATTGAAGTGTCCTGCAAATCAACTCACCGGACGGGTGGGAGCTGAAGTCTGGGCTCTCCTTGTCTTCCACGGCTCCACACGGTTGGCCCCTGTGTCATCTCCATGACTTGTCACCAGCCTGACGTCTGCAAGTTCTGAAATTCGGAAGTATAAGATCCCCCACGTCATACACGTTGCTTCTGTCAGGATTGTTTCTGATGTCGTGGGTCCCTTGGATCTCTACATCACTTTCGGATCCGGGTCAATTTCTTCAGAAATTAACCATAGCAATGCCAGCTAGGCTGGTAGTTACTATGAAGCCCACTTGAAGGATCATGGCTGTGCTGGAACTGTTAAGTCTCCAGTTCATGACCATGAGAGGCCTCCCCACTCACTCAGTTAGGATTTGCTTCACAGTGTTATTTTGGTTTGCACAATGTAATTTTTTGTGCTGCTTCTGTTAAATTTGTTTCTAGATAATTTCTTCTTTTTATGCTGTACCATCAGTGAATTGTTTTCTTAATTCCATTCAAGGAATGTTCATTATTTCTATATAGAAATAGATTTGTTTTTCATTGTTATCTTGCACCGCAAAACCTTAATGAATTCATTTACTAGTTTTCACAGGGTTTTTTTTTTTTTTAGTTGAGACCTTAGGATTTTATACACATGATCATAACATGCAACTGAAACATTTTTAAATATATATTTTATTTTTATTTATGTGTGTGTGTGTGTCTGCATATGTGTGTGCAGGTGCCTAGAGAGGCAAGAAGAGAGCATCAGATCCCATGCAGCTGAAGTTGCAGACAGTTGTGAGCTGCCCAATGTGGGTGCTGGGAACCAAACCTGGGTCCTCTACAAGGGCAGCAAATGCCCTTAACCATTGGGCTTTTATGACAGCCCCACGGAAATGGTTTTACATCCTTCTTTGTAATAAAGGATACCATTTCTCTTCCCTCCAACCTCCCCTTCCCTCCCTTCTCTTCTTTTTTATTTTTTTTCTTCTTTTCCTTTTTCCTTATTAATTGCCTTAGCTGGATGTATCAGGATAATGTTGAATAAATGATATACTAGAAAACACAGTTGCCATGCGCTCCTCTTAGGACAAGTTTTACATTTTTCAGTATTGACTGCGATATTAGCTGTACATTTCACAGAGAGCTATTATCAGGATAAGAAATTTCTGGGTGTAGATTACTGAACTTTTTATAAATTTAAAAATGGGTTATGAGTACTGAGTGTGGTTATACACACAGGCAATCCAGTGCTCTGGAGATAGAGACAGGGAAAACAAGAAATCAAGGTCATCCTCAGCTACTTGGCAATTTCCAGGTCAGCCTGGGCTGTATAAAAACTGTCCAAAAGCCAGAAGCCTTGAACCAGACCAAGAACTCATTGCAATGAACAGTTGCAAGTTACAGGAACTACTATGTGACACAGCACAGTTCCCAAGGCCACTAGAACAAATGACTACCTGGAGAGGAAGGAACAGGGGAGAAATGAAATGGTTTTCTTCTTCTTTTCTTTCTTCTTTTTTTTAAATTTTCTTCTTTGGAAGGATGCTACAAGGGTGGAGGAGGGCAGACACAGAAGGACTAGAAAATGAGTTGGGGGAACATGATGTAAAATTCCCAAAGAATCAATTTTTAAAAATATGTTAAAAAAAAAAAGAATTCTCTGAAACTCAAAACAAACAAACAAGAAAAAAAAACCTGCCTCAAAACAAACAAAAAATGGTTATAGATTTTGTCATTTGAGTATTCTGTGCCTATTCAGATTATTAAGTAAATCTTATCAATCAAATTCTACAGATATTAAAAACTGTCCTCTGGAGTCAAAGAGCCCCTCCCACATCAAGTGTAGGGAACAGAGGAAACCCTGAGTGGGTGAAGCCCTGAATGAATGTTGTTGACGTGGGCACAGCAATGTCAAAGACCCCAGTGCCTCAGCTCCATGTCAATGGTGAAGCCTTGCCCAGGTTAGGCTCAGGAGAAATGCACACCCTTCCTCCTGGGTCCATTTTCAAACAACTGATCAACGTGTACAAAAAATAGCAAGGGCAGCTTCCTCCTCCCGGATGTTTATAGCCCAATACTGATGCCCTACAGAGACCTCCTGTGAAGACCAGAACCTCTCCCCTTGTGCTGCTGTGCTTGGCTTGCTGTCGTAGCTGGTGTGACTCCATGGGAGCGGGCACATCCCAGCTAATTCCAGTTTTTCTGTACATGTGCCTGTCCTGTCTTCATTCGCTTGAGATCCCGAGTCAGGGTTCCAGGACTAAGCTGTGTGGGAGAAGGCAATCGAGAGTCATCCTGCAGAGGACTGCTGTGATAATCAAATTCTGTAGCAGGCGTACAACAGCTGTTGTCATGCTTGTAGCTTAAAGGAGACCTCGAACCTCTGTCACTTTGAGTTTTTATGCTCACCCCAAGACACTGGTCAGAGCTTAAAGGTAGACAACAGAGGGGAGACAGCTGCCCAAGCTCTTCAGAGGACTCCTGAGTGACCTCAGCTCCAGAAACTTCCCTGATGTTTTAAGTACTTCCAGACACAAGGCTTGGGGGAAACTTGTGGATTCAGCATCACAACCCGGCCTCCTAATGAGCCAAACTCTGCCTTCACATCACACTGTCTGCTTGTGAGAAACTAGCATATATATCGAAGTGTCACCTACAGCAATGCTGGCTTGGAACCCCTGGTTCTGTTCTGACCTTGCCATGGTTCAACAAACCCCTGGACAGGTCCTGTTGGCATGAGAAAGCCTGATCTTATCGGTACCTTTCCTGGTGTAGGATGGACCCCCAAGAGTTGCTGCTGGAGAGTTCAGTATACGGTTCATCAAAATTATCAAATCCATAGATGCTAGGTGTTTAAAATGCAATGCTTCTGTCTCTCCTAACGCTCTTCCCAAGGGGAAGTTTATGATCATTTCCCTTGAGAAAATGGAACACCCAAGAGATCCAATGACAGTATAGCAATAAATTACCATGTAGACTAAAATCTACAGTCCTTGATTTAAGGATTGCAATGCAATCTCCACTAAACAACATTGACTCACCCACAAACATACACCCACAAGTCTCATATCTGTTGCTTTGTAGAACATTCTCATCAAGTTCCTTTAGAAGGCAGGGAGTAGGGAAATTCAGGTACCTCATCCTCAGACATTGCTACTTGCAGGCTTTCACATCTTCCCTCAGATGCTTTCTCTCAGTAAGTTCTCTATGCACAACTCAGGTAACACAGGCATTGGGCCAGTCTAGAAGGAATAAGGTCCTCGGTGCATTTGTGAGCAGGAAAGATTCAACCAGTGGGGTATGAAGAGGGATTCGGGGAAGCTGGCACATAAATAAAATGATAAAAGAGAGACTGTCAGGGCTGGGGAGATGGTTCAATGAGTAAGACTCTTTCCACAGAAGCTTGAGGACTGAAGTTCAAATCCCCAGAAGCCATAGAGAGCCAGGAGTAGTGGTGCACATCTGTATTCCCAGTGCACTTATGGCCACATGGGAGGCAGACACAGAAGAACCCTTGAAGCTTGTAATCTAGCTAGCCTACCGTAAGCAGCAGCAAACAACAGAGACAGCCTTTCACAAACAAGGTGGAAGGTAAGGACCACCATCTAAGGCTGTCTTCTAACCTCCACACATGTGCCATGGCACCAGTACGCCCCCACTTTAGTCACCTGAATACTTAGACATACATTCACACACATACTTGGGATTTTCTTAAAGAAAGAGACTACCCATCTATTTATTAAACCTTCCACTTACAAAGCTGTTTACTAGGTTGCTACCGAGCCCTGGGTATGCAGAGTGAGAGAAAGCAGGGCCTCTGGCCTCAGGAGGCCCTGGAGACAGTGTGCGAACCACATACGTATACACAGACATGATAGCTGAGGAGATGATATGCCCAATGCCGTGAGAACACAGGCATGAGTCTGATTACTATTTATCCTGGTATGTACAGTGCCCCCCCCATGTACACTGCAGAGCCTCCTCATTGTCCACATGCAGTTCACCTGCCACCTCTCAAGGTAGCTGGTGATGTGTCCCAGGTAGACTAGTGAACTTTCCCTATCTGAACAGTCGACATGGTCACAACTACATACAACAGCACAGAGGGGATGGTTAGTGCCATGAGGACTTCACCTACATCAGTTTGCTTGATGCTTTCTTTCCGGTGCAATGGAAGCAGAGAGGTGAGATGGATCCCTTTAAAAAGACTGATCTGGCCATGGGGGGGGGGATTGCAGGGGTGGACAGCAATGAGAGAAAGCAGGAGCAGGAGCGGAATCTAATGTGGGGTCAGGAGGCAAGGGTACCGGTGTGTGCACGGAAAGGGGGCCTCTAGAGGGTGATCAGGGGAGGAGGGGAAAATGGCAACTGAGGAGAATAAAAGATGAAAGTTTTAGTGTGTGCTGCCCAGCTTCCCCCACGACAGAGGGCACACTGGGTTCCATGCCCACCTGACTGAAAGGTCTGTGCTTCCAGAGAGATGAAGAAAGGAAGGAGTAATTAAATGTGCAGCTTTGCCTCTCTGGAGGAAATAAACAGAAATGGACGCTCCCAACCGTGGATGATTGAATGGACGTGGAGATGGATTACAAATGCCTTCGATGTCAGCTCTAAAAGAGTTATTAGAAAGCAGAAAATCCCAGGCTTCGCCAGCACCCTTCCTTGGTTCCTTCAAGCTGGCAAACCATCACCTGTTTTGCAGCAGCCTGTGATGTGAGAAGGTTACTCAGGGAGGAATGTGTTGACACGTGAGACCTAGGAACTTCAAGCCAGCTCAATAGCATCCCAGGGAGGCTCACTGAATACCCCAATATTCATATCAGCCCATTTTTTTGTCAACACCATAGCCTCAACCTTATGCCAGATAAGATGCCATGGGCTGTAGGGAAACCATGGTAACTAAAGCATCACTCCACACAACCCCTGGAAGAGATCTGCGTGGGCTCATCCCTACTGTGGGTAGGAAGTGGTAAAAAGTTTTCTCAAACAAGTCAATGCTTGCGATGAATTTAAAATAGGCTGGGTCACCATTCTACTGTTCATTCTAGGACTAGCTGAAGGAGGCCCCCAAAAACCTCAGGTGGGTCTGGAGAGATGCTCAGCAATTAAGAGTACTTGCTGCTCTTCTAGAGGACTCAAGTTCAATTCCCAGAACCCGTGTCAGACATGCCACAACTGTGTGTAACTCCAACTTCAGGCCATCTGATGCCTCTGGTTTCAACAGGCACCTACACTCATGAGCACATACCCACACACACATGTACACACAGACACAGATAACTAAAAAGTAATAAAAGTATTTTTTAAAACCCTCATAGGATTTTCTTACTGTCCCTCTTCTGCCTACACAAGATCTAAAGCTCTTGCCCAAGACTCAGCTTAGCTGTGGAGCTAGAGAAGAGCTCTGACTGAGCCCAGCCCCAACGTCTGTACCTGCAGCACACACAGCACGGCTTGCAGGTTGGGCCAGCACTTTCAAAATGTTGACATGTGCTACCCATACTTTACATGACACACCTATGGACTCTGTACAATACTTCCAAGAGAAGCAATAGAGGTACAACACTATGAGCTCCCAATCTAATTCCAGGCATAAATGTCCCCCTCCGGTCCTCATCAGTCAAGGGACATGGCAACTATTGAATCTTTCATTGCTTCATTCATCCTGTACAACCAACAGGTCATAGCATATGCAACAATACATGCCAACCTCAAAGGCTGTTGGGAAGATTTAATGAGTTAATACGCATAAAGCAATTAATGTGTGTCCGGCACAAGAGAAGGGCTTTCATTTTGAGTGGCAGGTTGACAGAGGTTAACCACGTGCCCAGCACTTCCCAGCTGGTAAGTGGTGACATCTGCATTCCAGCACCAAAATCAAGGTTCCTACATGTTGCCTCTTGCAGACCCAGAATTAGCATAAAGGGTGTGTGAAGAATAGTGAATAATAGATGGAGGGACAGATGGGTAAGTGGATGGATGAATATGTGAACTTAAAATAGATTATTGACACCTATTCCTGGGCAATTTTGCATTTGTTATTTCTGCTGGGAATTAATTGCCTGAGGTTGAGTACGTTGTTCCCTTTTAGAGATTAAAAACAAAGCAAACTAACTCTCAGAGAGAAAAAGAAACAATTCTGAACAATGACGATCTGCCTGCCCTGAGCAACACCGTGGTAGGAAGATTCAGTCATAGATCCTGGAAGCCAAGGTCAGTGTTGTTTCTTCTTTTACCACTAGGATAATCCAACAACCAGTGCAAATCCAAAGCAGATGCTTCTGTTTGTCTGCCAACTCCTCTTGGGGCAGTTAAACCAAGGAGAACCCCATTAGGGTCCTAGCTCTGCTGATTTCCCCTCAGAATGTAGGTGCTTGGGGGCATCCATCCATTCTCTGAACCTGGAGATCAGTTCCCACACCATGTGTGAAGAACCTTTCTGGATGGTTGGATCACTAAGATGACACAGCACGCCATTAACATCAGACCTGGTATGCAGGAGACACTGTGTAGACCAAAGTCAATTAATGGCAGCACATAATAATTATAATTGCATTTAGTAGTAATGATTTCAGGGCCAGGCGTAGTGTCACTACACTCAGAGAGCAGAGGCAGGTAGATCTCTGTGAGTTCAAGACCAGCTTGGTCTACATGGGGAGTTCCAGGCCAGCCAGGGCCACATAGTGAGAACTTATATTAAACTAACAATTATTATTGTTATTATTATTTCAGCATGGTAGATGAATAGAGAAACTGAACTTTAATGGAACTGTAGAAAGATCTGTCCTTTGCTGCCCCTCAAGCTACTGACATGTTAGTCTGTGGTCTTGAGGGTCACAGTGAGCTTGGTTAAGGTGGCTCCTTCAGGCACGACTCTCAGCCCAGCTAGGCTACTCAGCTCTATGGCACTGGATGGACACGAACTTCTATAAGCTCAGCATCCAGATCAGGGCTGAGAAGGCAGAAATGTGTGGAACTTTAGACACGCAATAGCTATCACAGAACCGCCCATCAAGCTTTCCTTCTAGAGTCTTCTAATGTGCTAGCACCACTTTCCCTGGTTCTAACTGAATGCTTACACAAGTTTAAATGTGTTGGCTACAAGTAAAAAGATACCCTATTCAAAATTGCACAGACAGAAGGAATTCAAGTTCACAGAAGAAAGGAGGAAGAGGGTTGGTGCCAATACCAACTCTCTAGCTCAGCAGTCTTCCCATGAGTCCTAAGACTCTCCATTCTTCTTCTTTTTCTTTTACTTTCTTTTTTTTTTTTGAGATAGGGTTTCTCTGTGTAGTTTTGGTGCCTGTCCTGAATCTCGCTCTGTAGACCATGCTGGCCTCGAACTCACAGAGATCCGCCTGGCTCTGCTTCCTGAGTGCTGGGATTAAAGGTGTGCACCATCATCACTTGATATTTTTTTAAGCTTATTTTTTTAATTTTATGTGTATTGGTGTTTGCCTACAGGTATTCCATATCTTGGAATTACAGACAGCTGTGAGCTGCCACGTAGGTGCTAGGAACCAAACCCCGGTCCTCTAGAAGAGCAGTCAGGGCACTTTACCACTGAGTCGTCTCTCTAGTCTGACTCCATTCTTACCTTGGCCATCTTCACCATGCTGGCTCTGCCACCTTTATAGTCTGGAGATGCTGTCAGAGCTGGTTTTTCATGGCTGATCTGAGGCAATGGGAGATTACCCATCATGGGTATTTTGGGTAAAGCTAGGAGCATTTTTACAGAAGCAACTGAGCAGACTTCCCCAATGTCTCATTCATTGGCCCTACAAAACTCCAAATCCAATTAGTAAAAAGAAAATCACCATAAGTTGTATAAAGGAAGAAGGTCACCCTTGTGGTAAGAGCTATAATTTGGATGTTCAGAGTTCTCTAAAGGGCCACACATAAAGATTTTGTTATCAGAGTTTGAATCATAGGAGGTGCTTTAAGAGGGGGCCGAATGGGAGGTCTTTAGGTCATTGGGAGATGCTCTCACACTGGATCATGGAACCCTAGTCTCTCTCAGTTTGAGATTGGTTTTGTTCTGATGCAAGATCCCCCCATGATGTTCCATCATCCACCATTATTAATAGAAACCTAACCATGGCGCCATCTGGTCTTAAGCTTACAACTTCCAAAGTTATGAATCATTTAAAAAAATGTTTTTTAACCTCACATTGTTGTAGGTATTCACCTTCCCTGTCTCATTCCAGCCTCTCAGGATTCTGTAAGAGAGAAAGCCTTGGGGGACTTTTCCTCCACTTCACATGTAAGAGTTATCTTACAGACCCTTCCAACTGCCGCCTCCCAGAAATAAGTTCTCACACCCCTGCACTTAACACCAGACACAGTTAGCAACATTGATAAGTAAGCCTACTGTACCCGGAAGTCTCTTACCCCTTGTGGCTAGAAGGCCATCCCCCAGCCCAACATCACCACCACCTCCATACCCAGGACCAAGACTGCCTTAAAATATGACACATTTATTTCCTTCTGCATGTATTTCCTGCCTTTCAATTCCTTGTACATGGGCTACTCGCATGGTGCAAACAGTGCCCCACTACACACACATGTACTCCTCTAACCTATAAGGACAAAAGAACCCTTTGTTCTTTTCCTTCACCATCAATGCCTCCCCCCAATCTTGCTGTGTTTGGTGGCTTTCTCTCTTAACAAAGCTCTTCAAAACTGAAGGGCCTGCCTCTCTCTCTCTAGGGCTATATCCCTGCTTCCTGGATGATGTTCTCACCCTCTTAATAAAGCTCTTCCGAAGAGAATGACTCATCTCAGGTTCCTCTCTGGGAACCTGCAGTCTTGTTTCTAACAGTACATGAACAGAAGATGAGTGAGGTTTAATAGCTCACTCCAAGTTCAAGGTTGCAAGTTCCGTTCTGAGATGGCTTCTTCTAGATAGGCCCAAAGACAGCACAAGTCCTTCCAGGCCAGACCCCAATACATCTCCAGGGACATTAGATTCCTATCTGAGGTCACATGTGGTTCTTCCTTCAAGCTTCATGTAGTCATCCTGAAAACACTTCAGGCTGAGTAGTGATCTCAAGTAGATGGACATTTATCTTGAGTGTTACCTAACATGCTTTGTAGGTAAGATAGTAATGCTGACCTAATTTGCATAGGGCTGTGACAGAGATCTCTAGTTGATAGAGAGATAAACCCATTGCAGTTGCAGATGATGGAAGAAGCATACAGAAGACAAGGGTAACCCTCCAGGCCAGACCTGTATCTCAGATCACAGATGCCTGTATCACAGAGTGGCTTATTGGGGTCTTAATTAGGGTTCTCAGAGGGGAAGGGCTGAAACAGAAGTCAGTGTCTAGGACAGATGACTGGGCATGAAAGGGATGGTAAACAGGACTTTCAGGGAGAAAGTGGTCTGCAGTACAGACACAAGGAAGGCCTCTGTTGGCCACCCTGGAGCTTCAAGCTGGACTGGGCTGGCCATGCCTTGCAGACTCGTCTTGACTTGTATTGACATGTCATCCACTAGCTGATTATCAAGGAAAGGGGGTTGTGACCTTGGGAGATGAGGCTCCTTTCATTTCTGGATGGCTACAGCTCTTGCACTTACATGCCCAGAATCAAAAGGAACAGTGACTCAACCATAAAGGAGAGTTGTGTGCCACAGGCCCCTCTACAAGTCTCACTGAGCTCTGCAAAGGCTTTGGGCCTTGTAGCTTTATTTGGAAAGAGGCTTAGAGAGGCCATTGAGTTTCTGATGTCACCCAATGAACTAGGCACAGTTAGATTTAAGTGTCCTATTTCCTGGGTCAATATTCCTTCCATTACTCAATACCATTTCCTGGAGTCAGCATGAAAGATTTTACTTCAAAGTCTGAGGCTCAGAGTGTTCCACTGTGAAGGTTTTGTGATCCACTGTTTTGTGTGGGGTGTGTGTGTGTGTGTGTGTGTGTGTGTGTGTGTGTGTGTGCATGTCAGGTACTTTCCTCTATCACTTTCCACCTTGTTTTTTGTTGTTGTTTTGTTTTGTTTTTGTTTTTGAGACAGCTTCTCTCACAGAACTTAGAGGTCGTTACTTCATTTTGACTGGCTGGCAGCAATTCCCTAGGATATTTGTGTTCCTGCTACTCCCCCACAAAGAGCTGGGTTACTCATGGGCATTTTGTTTTTTACATGAGTGATAAAAAGTAGAACTCTCAGGTCCTCATGCTTGTATGGCAAGCACTTTACCCACTGAGCCATTTCCACAGGCCTTAGCTAGAAATAACCTTGCTTACTCCCTCCTCTGGATCCCAGTAGCCTTGGAAACACACATATACTACATCAACACATGTATGTACACATACAAATATACACATGTGCATACATGTGAATATTCTAATTCTTCCTTACTGTGTAGTACCAGCATACTCCCTGCACTTGGCCTCCCTTGCTATTGAATTTTTCAGCCTCTTTGGAGCCATTTGTCACCCCCTATGCAGCCTCAAGGGAAGTAGGACCTCCTTGCAGAAATCACCAAAAACCAATCACCTGGCAAGTGTACCGTACGCCCCCAGTGGCCATGTCAGAGGAGCAGCAGGTAGCAATTGAAGTTCAAGGTGTCAGCCCACCAGAAGGAAACTCAATGATGGGTCAATCTTGGACAGGCAAGATCCCGAGACTACAGACCCCCAAAATGTCTTTTGCTTCTGCTGTGAGTTTCTATGGCCACTGCTGCTAATTTTTGCTGGTATCTGGCATGGTGGGAGTAGGTGTGGGGAGATCCCCACTGCCTGTAATGTAGTATGTTTATCTCATGGAAACATCCCATTCTATGGGGTATTTTTTACCTGTGGATTATTATGAAGATGATTTCTTCCTAAACTGTGCTGTCCAGTTGATAATAATAATGTTAGTTTAAATAGAGTTTTGATGATTAAAAATTAAAGAAGGAAGTGTACACAGGTAGAACACATGAGTTTCTACTGAGGAGCTATATAGACAGTGGCATAGGTTAATGATTAAGAAAAACAACTGAGCCCCATAGCCCAGATAGCTTAAATTCTTTTAACCTGAGTGTTGGGAGATGTGTACACAGATTTTGGAGTACATCACAGCTGAAACAAAGCTTTGAAAATAAAGTTAGACTAAGATGTTTTTGTCAAATAGCTTTGAAGTAAAAAACCAAGAAGATAATCTAAAGTTTTAGAAAGGCACATAGTTGAATGCAGAGCTCTTTAAGGTCAGGGAACAAGAACAAAGCGGCCCCATTATTACTATCTGACCCACTTTTCTTGCTAGGACTGGTTGATGATCAAAGGTGATGATTAATTCCTTATACTCACTTCTGCCCTCAATCTTCTGATATCAAAAACTATTGATGAGTGCGTATGTACCCTAAAGATTTAAAGTAGAGCTGAATGATTCTTTTTCATATATAAAAATTTAGGTTTGTGATTCCTTTAAGAGTCCTTATAAGATTACCTTTCAAGGTAAGTAATAAAGTAACTGACCCTTTCTTTGTAACTGCAAAATGCAGCCTGTCAGTAAAAGACCTGACTGGGAAAAGTGTCTTGCTTGCTTGCACTGTTAATCTGTACCAAGTTGCTTGGATATGAATGTATGTGGGTTCTTGGGATAATTTGCTTTTCACCTGTAATACGTAAAATGTTTAATCATGTAAGGGATATGGAAAACATGTTGTTTTTTACTGTTTGTTTTGTGTTTATTGTAATGATTCACTTGAAAAACAGAATGTTACCACACTGTAATTTTTATGTTGTCTGAAAGATTTTACTGGGGTATATAAGCTATAAGGGAAAGAATAGAGATAGAGTTAGAGAGTTAAAATGGGTTAGAAAGAAAACAACAAGAGTGAGAGAGCTAAAATGAGTTAGAAGGGAAACATCAAGAATAAAGACAGAGTTAGAAGGAAAACATCAAGAATGAGGGAGAGAAATCATCAGGAAAATAAAGAATAGAGACTGCAAAAAAAAATGGATGAAGAAAAGATCTGAAGGAAACCATCAAGAGAGTATGAGTGTCTTTTTCCCTAACCCCCATCAGATAAAAAAGTCTAAATGTGCTGATGCTGTGGATTTCCCTTTGAGCCCTGTGATACTGGAGGCTGGTCCCCCAGGCAGCAATACAGGTGTAAGATTCTTCTTCCCTTAGCAGACAGGATCCTCCAGGGACTTGGGATGCCATATGGTGCCATACTGAAAAAGAAAAATGTCTTCCTGAGTTTCAGGGCTCAGTTCTCCAGCACGGGGCCATGATGGCTTTAGGATTCTAACAGCCACTCAGAGCAAGCCAGGACCATACAGAGCATAATATAATATATATAACCATATAATGTAACCACTCACATGTAAATGACATCCCAGAAGATGAGAGAGGGATTGTTCAAGCTCAACCCCACATTGTAGCTTAGAAGAGTCTTCCAACTTTACTGTTAGCATTGTCTTAGACATCATGTCCAGTGCTTTGTCTGAATTTCAGCAAAGTGGTCATGGGGGTGGCAGCTTTACAGTCACTATCCTCCTGCCATGGAGTTCAGAGCTAACCTGTTTCCCAGCTATGTCCCAGACTACATCCACCCCATGGTAATGATGACCTGGGCCTCGGGGACTGGTCTGAAGACAAAGTTCTGACGATATATAAATGTGCTTTGGGGTTCTAACTGACTGTTATGGTGAGTTACAGCAGACAGGACAGGATCCACTCTTTATCTACTGTTATCTCAGCCAGCAATTGCAACTCTGCAGTTTCCAGGCTGCTTGTCTAACGGCAGCCCAACAGCTCAGGCTGCAGCCTGGCAAGAATTCTGCTCCCTCAGGCCGTGACCCTGTCGTTGCCACTAAAGGTAGCTTTAACTAAATCTCTATGGTTCTAATTATGAATAAGACTCAAGATTCAAAGGCTGGGGTGAAAACCTGCAAGCTCAGAGAGGCTAAATAGCAACTACCTAGCAACTAACCTTTCTCCTTGCTGGTGGCCACAGAAGACATGCTTCCTCTTTGCCAAAACAGAAAAAAACTGATACTCCAAACCACACTCTACTACTTCCTGTGTCTATCTCTCCTGGATGCCCTGTGAGGCTCTATGATTACTTCCTGTCAACTAGTTGTTAACTCAGCCTTCTGAACAAAAGTTAATTTTATTTAATTGATGCAAATGCAAACTCAGAGTTTGAAGTGTGATTGAGTATCTCCCAACAGCCACTCGAACACCATACAGACAGGGGGAAGGTGTGTTTGGAATCCTGATCCAAACCTGGGGCTCAGTTTTCCCCACCTCTGCAACCAGGAACTAGAGAACTTCTTGAATCCAGTTCTGCTGTGTGCTCACTGGCTCCAGGTATGAGACTCAGTTCCCCAGCTTTGGTTTCTCATTTATAAAATGCTGTCTGGCATACTCATCTCCAAGGCTGAAGCTCAGAGTTCAATCCTAGAACAGTGTCAGCATGCCCATAAGGTCTACTGTGGCTTACACCTGCTCTGCTCTGGCCGCCAATGCCTGAGTCAAAGCCACCTGCCTGCCTGCATCCATGTCCATCCTCACCTTCTCACTGGCCCCATCAAAGAGCAGAACTCCAGCCAACCATTTCCCTACTCAAAGATGACCACACATTTCCCCTAGCTTCAGAAATGTTGAAGACACCTCCCTCCCAGAGCACAGTAGCTAAGTGCAGAAGTTTGAGCCTGCCTGGATGTCAATCCCAGCTCTGTTACTTACCAGCAAGTGACTTTGAGTGATCCAGTGACCCTGTTTGTGCTGTAGACTCTGTGTAGAAGATGAAGTTGAGGACAAAGAAAATGACGAGAATAAGGTTAATCCCAGCCCTCTGTAGAGATCATGCCAATGCTGAGGTCAGTGATGGGCATCTGCAGGTCTTTGGGAAGTACCATTTGTTCTAATTGTCACAGTAATACAAAGTCTGCCATTGTGGGGTCTGAAGACATACCTGATTGTGAGGCAAAGTCCAATAAGGCCTGCTGGCTTGTCACCTTCCTTTCATCTAGGATCAAAGGGTTTGGAAAAGGAGCCCATTTCTTGGAGAAAGAAAAGATGAAACACTTCCAGGATCTGAGATCAGCGAACTTGCTGTACAGTGTGGATGGGGACAAAGAGAGAGCATTTTCCCAAGCCCACAGATGAATGTAGCTGATATTCTGCTGCAAAGAATAGGCAAAAGTTTAGGTCCATTTCAAGAGAAGGGAGTTGTGTCTTGGCATAGTGTAATCCTAGCACTCAGGAAGCTAAGACAGGAGTTTGAGGCCAGCCTGAGCTATATAGCAAGATATGCTCTCTAAAAGCAACCACCTTAAAAAAAAAACCAACAACAACAACAAGGTAACATAGATGTTCAATATTAGAGATAGTGAATTTCAGGAATGCAGCACCTAACAGAACATGGCATGTTTATTATAGTCAAACTGTGACAATCTCCAAGGGGCCACAGGTGCAGGTAGCTTTTCTCTAGTCTCATGGCCACTGTCTTCCTGGAGCCTCACTGTGGTCCAATTGCTAAACAGATGGTAGAAATTCTCAGTGGTCAACTTTGGTCCCTGTGCCACTGATTCCTAACCATGGAACCCCACCCAGGGTCAGGTGTGGAAAGTATCCTGGAATCCCCCACTGTGATACCCAAAGAGCATGGAGGAAGTGAGCCTGCGGAGCTGAGACTCTAACTAACCCTTGGCTCCAGGAGGCAGTCACTCATCCCTGTTCCCCAGGACTGAAGGCCACCCATGCAGGATGTCTTTGGATATCTGAGAAACATGTCTTAAAGGTGCCCTTCCTAAAGTAAAGTTGAAAAAGTTAGAAAATTATGGTACAAGCCTGAGCAGTGAGAATGTGAGGAGACAGCTCTCTGGCCACCTGGAGTAAACAGAACAGAAAAAGTGACTCACTTGTAGTGGGAGGGGCTTCAGCAGGGAGCGGGAGGGATCAGAGTTGCCATGCTCAGGTCTTTCATCAGTGGAACCCAGTGCAAAGTCTGTCCCTGGCCTCAGCCTCACTTTTCTGGGACATTTCCAGTCTTTGCTACAGGACACACACACACACACACACACACACACACGCGCGCACACACGCACGCACACCCACACATACACAGTCCAACTCACATCTGCTCTAACACCTATCAACACTGCATCTCCCACTGCCTCCCTGATGCGGACACCCTGTGGACAGTGTTGAAGTGGTTGGTAGAGACCATCTCCTGTCTCTGGCAGGGTTCTTGTCAGCCTTTCATCTAAGAGTGGAGTGGGTGGACAGCACAGGGGAAAGAGTCAATTCATTTGCCACATGGGAATAACAATTGAAACAGAAAAGAGCTCTGAGACCCTCAGAGGCAAAAGGATGCCCACGGAGACACTGGGTCTTTAGCGGACTTCCGGATGCCTGAGTGAGAGACCGCATGCTCCCAGAAGACTTCAAAGTGCCAGCCAAGAGCACTCGCTTGCAGAACAAGCTTGCAATGACTGGAGGAGCAGGAGCATATGTCCTGTCTCCAGCAGGTCTTAAGGAGGGAGTCACAGGTCTTCCAGGTTGAGACAGTAACGAGTGCTTCTTCCTGCTGCAGCTGGTCAAGTCATGGAGGGAGGCTGGCTGGAGTGAGTTCTCTGCACAAAGAGGAAACCTCAGGTGCAGGGAGTGGGCAACTTCTCTCCATCACTCTCTTTCTTCCCTCCTTCACAGATCTCTCTTAGTCTTCTGTTCTGCAGCCACTGGATTTGCAAATTTATGGGGTGTCCACTGGACTCTGGGTGGCTATACATAAGCACGCAAATAAACTTAGAGATGGGGCCAGCTGGGAAAGGGCTATCCAAATGTTACTTTCAGTTCCAGTAGCTACGGCGAGCTTTGCAGACCTGCTTGCTGTTTTTCCTGCCTGATTGTGCAACCTTGCTTGGGGTTCTGACTGCCAAAAGCTGGAGCTATCAGTCTGAGTTATTACCTCCCACACAGTGCCTCTGCCTTCAAAGCTTGAGTTTCCTGCCCATCAGAGAACCCCGGACCTGACAGGAAGCTCTGCACCTACCAAGGCTCTTCTCCCCCCATTTAGGTTAGACAGCGGTGAGATTTAGCCTACAAGATTAGCAAGTGGCAAGAACAGAGATCTCGAGTGAAGCCCACGGCATATCTGTGGTTAGAGTGTGTCCCTGGCTCTGTATTAAAAACCTTCCCCCTTGATGTGCTGGGACTCAGTGGTGAGACCCACATCTCTACAGCTGTTTCTATTCTCATATCAGTTACTGAATGTCAACAGTGTAAATGATGCCCCTTTGACAGCTAATGGACTTTATGCCGTGTACAGCCTGAACAACTATGCATAGCATCCCAGGATGAGAATCAGTGGAGGAGATAAGAGCCATGGACAAAGGTTAGAAATGGGAAGCAAGGAAGCTAACAGACTCAAGAGAGATCCATCCCTCAAGTTTTTTTCACAGATTGTCCATTTATTCCACAATTCAAAACCCTATGTGGAGATTCCACCTAGATCCAAGGCAAATTGAGAGTCAAAGTCCTTGAGATGCCCTGGCACACTTCCATCGTGGGGCATCCTGCAGGTACTGGCACCAGAGGTTTCTGGCATCTAATGCTCAGCAGGTCCGTCTGCATCTGCCCTCTGCTTCCAGTCCTAGAGCAAACACACAGAGAGCTCCTGTCGGTTCCAGACATCATGTCACAGACATCACCTCGTGAGTCAGGAGCTGCACAGACAAGGACAACAGTGGCTTCCTCCAGGAGAAAAGAGGGTAAATACCTATCTAGGGACAGCACCCACAGCTCTGGGAGTGCAAGGGGGCTAGGCTCCACCTTTTTGGTGGCAAGCAAGGTAGGAGGGGTGGGTTCCTCATTCTGTTCCCGCCAGGTGGGCAGCCTCACACCCTCCTGGAACCTCATTCCTCCTGAGGTCCACCAGTTCATCCTCCAATGCATTCAGACTCCTCTGAGAAAGAAGTGGCTTGCTTACCACCCACCCAGGGTTCCCCTCTGTCTCAGAAGAGTGCTACCATGGGGCACAGGCTCTCTGCATCCTGTCCACTGCTCTCAATTCATCACCAGCCCAGCCTGTATCTTCCAATGTCTCCTACACTCTATCTGCCTGTATCGTTGAGCTCCTAGAAGCACCATGAATTATGCCCACAGACCCAGATCCAGCCCAGGAGCCCTTTCCTCCACTGTCCCCCAGAGATCTCACCCACTCAAGCTACTTCATCCTCACCCTGGTTCCAATCCTTATGCCAACCTTTCTACATCTTACTTTGTCCCAACAACTTTGGGATCACAGTAGCTTCATTTGTTACCTTTCTTTCCTGGAGGAAAAGGACTATGTCTCAGACTTCTCCAAAGTTCCACACCTTACTTGGCAGTTATTTCAGAGATGTTGACAGAGGTGTACACATATGCATTCAGTTTGGATGACTGATAGGCCTTCCAAGAGGGTGTCAAAGGTGTCAAAATATGACCAAGTAAGGAAGGACCCAGAACATGAGCCCAGTGCATAGGGCTCTTGTCACTTTGTTTATTTCCCATCCTAGGCCCCAGTTGACCACAGCACATTTGGTACTCCTTACAGAGCTACCTAGTGAGTGGCAGGATGCTGACCTTCACTTGCTTTACTGGATGAGATCTGATGGAGACACTTTCCTCCGAGAGGAGGGTTTGTTGTGGTGGCAGTCCTTCCCAAGTCCCTGGAAACCTCCCAAAAGTCATTGCAAGAAGCTTGGAGTCACAGACCACCCAGAAAATATTCCAGGATTTCATCCAGCCCAGAACCAAGTTTCCCAGTATCAACCATATCTGTGACACTCCGGCATTCTGTCCACAATTCCAAAGGAAATGGGCCTTACATGCTGTCATGGTTTAGATGTGAAATGTCCCCCACAGGTTCATGTGTTTGAGAGTTTCATCCCCAGTGGGTGGTAAAGTTTGGGGAAGTCATGGAACCTTTGTGGGGTTGGGGGAGGCGGAGGGGTTAGTTGAAGAAAGTGGGTTGCTGATGGGCAGACGTTGGGTGCACTGTTGAGCCCTGCTTCCCACTTCACCTCGATGTGAGCAAGCAGCTCTATTTTCTGAAGGTGGTTCAGCTGTGAGCTGCTCTCACGCCCATGCCTTTCCTTCCATGACAGACTACAAATCCCAAAACTGCAAACTGAAATAAGTCCCTCCTTCCTGAAGATGCTTTTGTCGAGGATTCGATTGGGGTAGAGAGAAAAGTAGCCAACAGAGATCCCTTTCCAACTGAAGAACCACCAGCTGTGTTGACTTCAATAAATTCCCTCCCCACCCATTGCCCAAAGCAGGAATCCCAGGAACACGGAGACTGAGTCAAAGGTGAGTGAGAGCTGGATGAGGATGGTACTGGTAGAGAGAGGATGAAAAAGAGGACTGCCAGATGAAACTGCAAAACAATGTGGCTATTGAGGAATAAGAAAAAAAACAGTAACAGTCTTAACCAAAGGGACTTTGGGATTACAGCCATTCTTCTGAGGTCTCACCTTTGAAGGGCATCCACCTTTGCATTTGCTAAACTTCATTTTCTGGGTAGTAGCCCACAAGTTCATCTTTCATGAGTCACCCCAAATCTACTCTTATAGCTACGGATCCCTCAATTTTCCCAGCAGTGTCACCCATTGTCCCTTTAAGCCATTATGTCTTTGTCATACTTGGTGTGTTTTGCTTTCTGTTTGAGATACGGGATTTGTGTCTCCAAAACTGGCCCCTCAGTTCCCCCAACTTGCCATCCTTCCCAAGTGTCCCTTTTTCCATTGAAATCACTTCTGCTAGAGTCACCTTATTATATGTCCTTTGTGGTCACAAAAACCAAGCACAGTTCAGAGAAGGTTACTTTTGATTTGTGGCTGCGATGCTAAAGAGAAGAACAGAGGTGGACCAATGATTGTATTAGAAAAATGGATACCAAGGATGCCCACACATTCATCACTCAGACCTGCAAATACATTACATAACCAACAACAACAGCAAAAGGACTTTGCTAACGCAAACTTGAGGTGGGAGGGTCCTACTAGATTATTCACAGGGGCACAATGAATCTCACAAATCTTTAAAAGCAGCACGCACACACATACAAATGCACACACACACAGTGATAGCCAAATAAAATCAGAGAGGCGCTACGCTACATTGCTGGCTATGAGATTGAGGAAGACAATGTCAGTCAGGGGACATAGATGCAGGAAAAGGCAAGAATATGAGCTCTTCCCGACAGTCCCCAGACATTTGTTAACACTTGGGTCATAGTCAACTGAGACCAAATAAAACGTCTGAACTTCAGAAGTGTGAGACAATAACCATCTTTTGTTAAAGCACTAGCTTGGGTGTCACTTGTTTCAGCAGCTCTGAGAGACACTAGCAATGGCAGCAATGCACGTGACAGAGATCCTC
This sequence comes from Peromyscus eremicus, assembly GCF_949786415.1. NCBI lineage: Eukaryota > Metazoa > Chordata > Mammalia > Rodentia > Cricetidae > Peromyscus > Peromyscus eremicus. The sequence goes on from NC_081436.1 coordinate 34,542,784, forward strand.
GAATTTTCATGAGGAATGCAAGGTGCCAAGCACTGCATGCCTGTGGGAGCCCATTTTCAGGTTCCTCGTGGCTTTACCCAGCAGGTCTACATAGAGAGGATGATTGGACCACTGGCCTGAGTGCAGGTGTCTCAGATGGTCTGCACTTGGCTGTGCTGTGGGGAGGTCATTTGCTCCACCCCTTGGCGTTTCTATAAATGCCCTAGGGCAGAGACAGTCAGGGCCCATTGGAATAGGTTCCAGGCCCTCTTGAGTCTATCCTGTATCTTCTATCTGTTTATCTCTACAATCGAAATCCTTCTATCTAATATTTCCTGCTGCTCGCACTCAAGAAATCTCTGGGGGAACTGTGGGATTGGTGGGTAAACGCCCCACACATGCCATCTCATTTAATAGTCATCTTAGGTCTGTCAGGTGAGGACTCTGCTTCCCCTATTTTGTAAAAAGGTCAGCTAGGCTTGGGTAGCCCAGGGATTTATCTAAAGTTTTCCATCTTTTTCATATGGAAGCTGAGATTCAAACTCAGTTCTTCTGGAATTCAAGACTCAGAACATCTCCTCTGCTGTCACTGAATGATTTCATCTGGTACTGTTGTCAAATAGGAATCTACCAGTAATGTCTCTTCCCAGCTAATCCAAGGGGCTCCAGATTTTAAAGACAGGCTTGAGCCAGACAGAATTCCTTCCCAGCTTTGTCCATGCAGGAGCCAAACTGCATCCATATTGGCCAGTTTTTAGTTCCCTTTGTTGTTCAGGTTTCTTTGAGTTATGAGCACTTAGAATGCATCTTGGCTACCTGACCAGGGAATGAGCACAATTAGAAGTGAAAGCATGACCAATTATGGCTAATTTCGAAGGTAAAGGATGGGCTGGAAGGATGGCTTGGTCTGCAGAGAGCTCATCTTATAAACGCAAAGACCTGAGTTTGGATCCCTATATCTACATAAAATGCTGATCATGGCAGCATGCACCCAAATCTCAGCACTCAGGGGTGGAGACAGGAAGATCCTTGAGGTGTCTATCCAGCCAGTTTAGTCAAACTGGGAAGCTCTAGATTCAATGAGAAATTGCCCCTACCCCAAAAAGTGGAGATTGAGGAAGACACTTGATATCTATATCTGGCCCCCATATGTACCCACACAAGCATATAAACACATAAACACATATGCATAGGTACCCCACCCACACTCATACATAGAAATAGAGGAATATGTTGGAAAGCACAGTAGATTTGTGTGAATGCTTTGACCACTTCTTGCCATTCTCTTGAGCTAATGGTGGGAACAGATCCTTGCCTTGAGTGGTGCAACCCATCCCTCACCATCTATGATTCTAGCATGACTGCCTTCATGTCTGAGCTAGAGCATATGAAACCTTGACCTAAGAAAGTCATGGGTTTAAAAAGGATAAGTTTAAGGAAAGAAGAGGTGGCTTGAAATGGAGACCTTACTTCAATCGTAGCTAACCCAGCATTTGACCTTTTCTACCAAGGACGATGCTAGTAAAACACAGGCAGGAGCTGCTGCAACCCTCTTGCTACCATGAGTACAAATCCTGTATAAGTGATAGAACAAACACCACATGGGCTCAGATAAGCAATGACAGGAGAAAAAGCAAAACCTGGTCAACCATTATTCCTGGACTCTTCAGTTATATGAATGAAAACTTACTTTTTCAAGACAGGTGAAGAATCATATTTTGTTTCTTGCCTTAGAGGCTCTTAAAAGCAGAACAATGTTGTGGGATATTTGATCACACTATTCACATTCTATAAAGGTATGTCTGTGTTTTACCTGGTCTGCCTAAGGCACCTTGTGATTGGTTTAATGAAGAGCTGATCAGCCAATAGCTAGGCAGGAGAGGAGAGGCGGGACTTCAGGGCAGAGCTGGGGGAAGAATCTGAGAGACAGGGAATCACCAGCAAGACACAGAGGAAGTCGGATGCACAGTATGGAGGAGAAGTAACAAGCCACATGGCAGAGTGTAGATGAATATAAACAGGTTAATTTAAGTTATAAGAGTTGGTTGGGAACAAGCCTAACCTAAGGTCAAGCTTTCATAATTAATAATAAGTCATCGTGTCATTATTCGAGAGCTGGCAGTCCAAAGAAAGCTTGGTTACAGAACAGCTACTTCAGAAATGACTATTGTTAAAAGCCTTCTTGTTTTTGCTTCACTCTGTCAAGATACAATGCCCTACTTAAGAGATAAATCAGTAGGGCTGATGGCAAGCCTGAGCTCACCTCTGCTAGTGGAGTATGGGCACTTCAATGTACAGTTCCCCAGGTGGGCAAGTTCTCCTCAGAATGAATTCATTTCACTGACAGCTACACAATGAGGCAGTCAAAGCACTTAATTTTTGGAAGCAACTTGGTTAGAGATCCTGCCCTTCTGGATTGCCCTCCCCCGGAACTAGTCAAGTTGGTCTTCACCTCCCACCCAGCTGGGTACTGCATGCTGTGAATAGAGGCCTACCCCATCCTCCTGGGCACACCAGGATGTGCCACATGTGAGGCCCTTGTTCATCAATCTAAGTGCATTCCTTTCCCTTTCTTCCAGAGTCTCGTTTCTCAGTGGGGGCTTCTAGGAGAAGTCTCCTGTAAAACCGAGAGTCTCCTATGATCCTATGTGACAGATTCATGGAGCGGAATGTTGAGGCTTGAGTCTCTTGTTTCTAAACTCCAGACCTTGTTCTTAGGAATCCAGGGTTGAACAGTGATTGTCAACTTGATTTGATCTATAATAACCTAGGAGATAAACCTCTGAGCATTTCAATGAGAGAATTTCTATATTGGGTTATTAGAGGTAGGAAGACTCACCCTGACTGTGGGCAACACCACCATCCATGGGCTGAGGTCCTACACTGAATTAAAATTCTGGGAGTGAGAAGGTGAATGAGCACCGGCATTCATCGCTCTCTGCTCCATAACGGCAGAGACATTGGAATCAACTGCTTTGCCACCTCCTCCCACCACCAACGCCACGCCCCACCCCACCTCCCTGCCACTGCCTTCATGAATGTCTCACCATGTCGGAATGTATCACCTCAAACCATGGGTCCACACAAACCCCTTCTTCCTTAAATTGCTTCTGTTGGGTTCTTTGTCACAGCCAGGAAAGTAACGAACACACTGCAGATGAATACTTGTGACTCATGGGGTCCCACGTGTACAATAGTGTTCTTAGTACCAGGGACCAACAATGTCTGTTACCCTCCACTTTCTAAATCTAAGGCTTTGGTCTGCACCAGGAAACACAAACCCTCTTATTCACACAGAGGCTCTCCTGGGCTTACCAGACAATGAGTGTCCCACGAGTCATCCTCCTTCTCCTTCTACCTTCAATTTGTCTTTTATTGCTGGGCGGGGAGAGATATATTCCTGCCATTCACATGCTGTGGGTTCAATGGAAGGCTCTCATCTCTTGTTGCGTTTAACTTAATCTGATCAACCATTTTCTACATGGGATAGGAGTTCCTCTACAGTTTCCCTGACAAGTGTGTTCGATGGTTTGAATGGGATTTGTTTCCCAAGAGCTTGTGTGTTGGGAGAGTGGAATTTGGCATGGATGGTATAAGAGGTGGTGGGGATTGTGGAGAGGTAGAGCCTGCTGGTAGGCTTTTAGGTCATCGGAAAATGTGCTGTCTTTGCAAGGAATTCATGTAGTTCTCACGAGATTCTGACTAGTTCTAGCAAGAAGGTTCTTATAAAAGTGCAAACCCGGCCTCTCCACCTCTCTCTCTTTCCCTCTGGTTTTCTATTCCTCCACATGGAAGAATCTACTGTGTCACATGTTCTCTGGCAGTCATGCCATTCATCGTGTGACGTGGGGCCCCCTCAGGAGCCAAACAGATGTTGGTATAATGCTCTTAAAATTTAAAGCTCTGAGATAAATAAATCTTTTCATTATATATTACCCAGCCTTTGGCATCAGTAACAGAAGATGGTCTAATTCTGCTTCCATTCTTCCATCTCCCAGTGGCAAGAGCCTTGATGTTCCCAGGCAGCCCGTTTCAACACCAGAGGTCCTAAAGCTGCAGCATCCACAGGTGGGGATCATGCACAGAGTAGCACAATGTAGTGTCTGTTCCGTGATGGCTACCCTCCCACCAACTGCTCCTAGCCTGGCTTTGAAGATCTGGGTCACACAGTCATGTGATCAAATAAAGCCTTAAACCTTTGGCATATGATCTGTCTCTGAGCCAGTTCATTTCCACGTGTTTTAAGCCAGTGGAATTTGGAGACTGGATCTGGGGTATTACTCTGGTCCCTTTGAAATTTCAGGGACATTTTTGTTCATAGAGTAAGCTTTCTTTTCTTCGGAGCTGTACAAGATGTTCCAAAATGATTTGACTTCTCCAATGTAAACACCCTCCTCATTTCCAACATAGAGAACGCTGTGGGGTCGACTCAACTTACATTTGCATCTTGATTTCACTTGGGGGCTGGGGGGTCTCTTACACTCTCTGAGTCTCGGCTTAGAGCTAGGGGTTAGTGCAGTGTGGATTCAGCAGAGGGCATGGGTAAGAGCCCTGTGTTACCTGACCCAGGTCAGGTATATACCAGTGAATTTTCTGTGGCTGGGATAGAATGCCCTGACAAAAATCAAGTTGGAGAAGAAAACGTTTGCTTTGGCTTATAGATAGAGAGGGAATACAGGCCTAACAGGTGGCAGGAGTAGGGGGAAGGGGCAAGATCATCACATTTCATCCACACACAGGAAGCCAAGAGACAGAACAGGAAGTGAGTCCAAGACTAAAATCTCAAAGCCCATGCCCAGTGACACACTTCCTCCAGCAAAGTTCCACCTCCTAAAGTTTCCATATCCTTCCCAAACAGTGCCACCAACTGAGGAACAAGTATTCAGACAAGGAGCTTACAGGGGTGGGGCACATTTCCTATTCAACCAACAACAAGATATAAGCAAAAAGTTGTGGTTTCTCCATGCATAATTGTTAGGAGGGCATTGTAGTTATGTGAAAGGTCCTCTGCTAGTTCTAGTAGCATGCTCTCAACAGAACCATATACTTCCAAATGCAACATCCCTGGTCATTGCAGATCCCATATCACCAGCCTAACATTGCCTCCTGGAAAAGGAAAAATAATGGGCAAGCAAAGATATTCTGCTGGAACTTTGAGCCTGGATGATCTATATCATGGACAATTCCATGATGCCATTGGGAGGATAAAACAGTAGTGAGTTTGGGAATGTAGAGTCTAGTACTCCCAGCAGTGAGGCATTTTGGGTTTGAAATGTCCTACTCTGGCTCTATCTTATTCTATAGAAAAAAGTCATTGGTTCCCCATCCTGGCTTCCAGCCTGTGAGGATGTGTGGCCAAGAGCAAAGAGCTTGGCCCTGAGACCCACCAACTCAGACTTGAGTTTGAATCCCAATTTCACTATCACACATGGGTACCTCCCTTAACTGGACCAGTCATCCCTGGTCCCTCCTCTTCCTAAAATTCAATTCCAGCCACCCATTGGAAGCTTCTAGAAAACAGAGACTCCATTTTTCTCTGGTGTTTTCAGATTGCCCTGTGTCCAGTCATCAACGTAGAATGGAGACATCCTGATCATGGTGAGTCTCCCGTTGCTAGTGAGAAATGGAAGGGTAGAGATGGTACCACTGCTGACCAGAATCATTTCAGCTCTGTAAATACTTGCAGAATGAATTTATTAAGAACGAGCAATATCAAAACCAGCCACTGGGTACTTAGGGCAAGTGCAGGCAGGGGAAGCCAGAAGGAATTGACTGGATAGGATTTAGCCATTTATTGCAACTGGAAGAAATGTGAGTTTGGTGGGACCCAGGCTCTGGTCTGGCCATTTACTGGTTTTGCTCTAAAGATGTTGACTCTAGTTTCTGGATCCCAACTTTCTCCCCCATTGGGGTGACTGCATCTGCTCTAGCTTCCTGGACACTTGCAGCATCCTGGGTGGAGAGAAGCCCTGGACAGAGGTCAGGGCTCTGAATCATGCATCACTAGTCTTGCTTAGGAGGAAACCCATGCATCTTGAAAGGGGTGGACTGTCATACCCCAAGACTGGCTTCTAATTGGCCTCATAGTTTAAGACAAAGCAGAGAACCGCACCTCATGTGCCTCATGATATAGGTTTATTATAGCCAAGTTTTACATCTCATTTATTTGCTTCTAAGCCATCCATTCTAAGGTATTCATTCTACATCAGGAACACTTACAAGAAATATGAGAGGAAATAAATTTGCCACAGACATTACACACCATGCTGCAGTAATTACAAAAGCCAGTCCCCAAAGCAGCCTAAGAAGGTTGGAATATATGCTTGAATAAGTTGGGGAGAAGGTACAGAAAGGAGGAAATGGGAAGGGAATGGGACAGGAGGGAAGAAAAGAAACCACACCCCTTTATCATCATGCTAGGATGCTTGCAGGCACCACTTCCTTCTATGTTTTCAGGATTCCTAAGAAATGAGTCAAATGGTTCCAAAGAAAGCCACTTATTACACAGGGCTAGATTTTATGTGAAAAGGCAGCTATAAGACCAAGCCAAGACAGGGAGTGCATCCGGAGAAAAGCAGCAGCCACTCAGTGCCTGCCTGAACCCGGCCAGCCCAAGAAGCAACCACACAGGTTTCTGCAAGCATTCTAGTCCAGACAAATGGATGCCAAGAGATTTTAGAAAAGAGTGCACCAGGCACATGGGGAAGCAGGGGTCAAAAGGGGAGCAGGAAGATCTGATGAGACCGCCTGGCTCCACCCCTGCCTCATGCATTAGAACACCAGAAGTCAGGCTGCTCAGAAGCACAGGAAGGGTTTTTCTACTTTGGTGATGATGATTGGTGACATCGGAATGATGATGAACAATCCTGAGCACTCCGTGCCTAGCCCTTTTCTGGGCGTTTACACTCATTAATTCACTCTGGCTCAACCTAAAAGGTAAGTACTGTTTTACTCCCATTTTTCATGCGAGCCAGTGGGGTCACAGAAGCAAGGACAATGCTGCTACTGAGCCTTAGTACTAAGAAGCTGCTCATGGCTGATGCTACACCTCAGCTTCCCTCAGGGGAAAGTCAACTCACGCACAGTCCTGGGACGAAGCCTGGGGATTTACCTGTCTGGACACATAGGTCACCATCCTCTTCTTTATGACTTGCTCACTTGCTTCTTAGGTAGGATGTGGTGGCCACTAAGGAAGACTTCTGAAGTGGAAGAGACAGATAATCACACAGTAGAGGGATGAAGTGATAGAAGAAAGAGTAAAAGCAGGGGCAGCAAACCTTACTAAAAGTCATTTCTATCTCCAAAGGAATGAGACAATATGCCAAAGGGATATTGAGAGAGCAATGAGAAAAATGAACAACAGAAAAATTAAGTTTTCAGAAATTTAAAAACAAGACATGAAAATTAAAATTTAAAAGCAAAACAGAAAGTCAGGAAATTAAAAGGAAAACCTCGTGGAAATAATGCTCAAAAAGAAAAAGAAAAAACTTTCAATTTTTTTTTACATTTACCAAAGACATTTAATGTATGGTCTTCATACACTAAAAAAGGTTTAATAAAATTAAAACTTTATGATTTGGGGAGGAAAAATTATAATCAGGACATATTGTATAAAAAATCTGTTTTTCAATACAAAATAAAGGTTTCATAGAATTAAAACTGCATTATAACAAACTCACAAATTGAAAATGCATCAAAATTACCCTAACCCAAGTGTATCTATAATACATCTCAATGAACTTCTGTACAGTTAGATCAGCCATTCGGAAGCTGTGAAGCTTTGCACTGGATTGTACACTTTCACTGTCAAATATATTTTTACACACTTATCCACCACCAAAAAGAGTTCACAGCTGAGTTAAAATTAGAGGAACAATTAGTTTTGTATCCTCATTCATGATGACAATGTCTACTGCCTACATTCAGTCCTTCCTCATCAGCTAATACATACCCTTGGGATTTAAAAAGAGTTCAGTGAAGAAAAATGTAGACTATAAAACGAGACTGTCCTGAGCCTGACAGGTACACACCTCCAGAAAGTAGTGTAATAAAGGAAAGAAATCCAAGGACAGTAAGTGCCCAGAGCAATGAAGAGAAGGATATTTCCTCAGCAAGAAGGTCATAGCCTGCCCCCCCAGCCTTCCTCCATGCCCACTCCTCTCCTCTTTTAACAGCAGCATTAGCACCTAAAAATTAAGGCAGACTTTTCTAAGACGCACACATGAATAAAACATATAGGCTCTCTCCAACTTACGATGGGGTTATGATCAAATAAGGCCATTGGGAGTTCAAAGTACCACAAGTGAAAATTGCATGCAATGAACCAAACCCACCTTAGTAGTTACTTCTCCCCTGAAGGCATAAGCTGGCAAGGAGACCCGGATCACAGCCACTGACCACCAGTGTGAGAGTATCACACTGTGGATCAGGGTAAAGGTCAGGATTCTGTGTGTTGTTCCTACTCAGTGTACATCACATGTGCATTATCCTAAAATCAAGCACTCATAATTCAACCCACTGTGAGTTGGAGACTGTTTTATTTCTACAAGCAGGTTGCTGAGGTTCTATTGAAGTAGACAGAACTACACAAATGGTTGAAAGAGAAGTATTTATTTCTAAGATATGGGGCAGATTTTAAAAGATTGATAGCTATTAGGGAAGTACTAATCATGACTACATGCAGTATCATCTCACTCCAGTTAGAATGATAGTTATTACAAACAAAAATAAGAATTAAAAATGCCAGTCAGGGTACAGAGTGAATGGAACTCTCATATACGGTTGGTGGGAATATAAATTAGGTCGGATATGAAGAATGGTGTGAAGGTACCTCAGAAAACAAAAAGCAGATGAGCCACATGATCTAGTTTTCTGTCATCTCAGTATAAATTCAAATGATGTAAGAATCAGCAGCCCAAAAGAGACACCCACAGACTCACATTATGGCAGTGGTATCCATAACATCCAAGCCATGGGATCAGCCTGACTCCCCATCAACAGGTGTGTGGAGAAAGAAATTTTGACATATATGCAGAGTAGGGTAGTACACAGCCAAAAAGAAAAGAGTAAGACCCAGTCATTTGCAGCAAAATGAGTGAAAGTGAAGGATGATATCCTGTTAAGTGAAATGAGCCCACCGCAGGAAAACAAGCTCTGTGTGTTCTCTCTCATATGTGGGATCTAAACAGAGGTGACCTGAGCATAGGATGGTGATTAGTAGGGAGGGAAAAGACAGTGTGTTAAAAAAAATTAAAAATAAGGAGGTTGGATTCCATCAGTACATGCTATATGCAGAGACTGAATGAAACATTGCACTGAGTAATATTAAACATGCAGGTAAACATGGTAACCAAAAATTAAGTAATTTTCAAGAGCTGAGGAATCAGATAAGTGAGTCCCAGGATGGGCCTCCAGGATAGCTCTCACGTTGCTGCCAACATGAAGAAGTTGCTTCCACCACTGCAGGAGATTGTCAGATTAGGAGCTTCCATCCAAAACAGCCTCTTTACCTCTTCTGCCTTCCATCCTGCAAAAACAAGTGCCTCACTCTGTGACTCTCCCCAGTTAGCTTCCACCCAGTGCCAAGCTGTGCATCGGTACTTCTCTAGTGAAGGCTGAGTTGCTCAGAATCTCTGCCAATAGGAAGTGTTTGTCATTGTATATTGACTTTCATCTTTTCCATGGGAGAACTTCCATTCCTACACTTAAGTTGAGACAATGCATGAATTTTCTACTTTGATTTTCATTGTGATAAAATACCCTGACCCTCCCCTCAAAAAAAAAAAAAGGAGAAAAGGCTTTGCCTTAGTTTGTTTTCTGTTGCTATGATACACACCATAAGCAAAAACAACTTGAAGAGGAAAGGATTTATTTCATCGTGAAGGGAAATCAGGGCAGGAACTCACACAGGAACCTCAAGTCAGAAACTGAAGCAGAGACCACGGAGGAATGTTGCTTATTGACTGGGTCTGCATGGCTTGCTCAGCTTGCTTTCTTATACAGCCTAGAGCCACCTGCCCTGGGGTGGCAGTGCTTATAGTGGGCTGGACACTCTCACATCAATCATTACTCAAGAAAAGGCTCTCACAGCTTTGTCTACTAGCTAATTGGATGGAGACATGTTCTCAATTGAGTTTTTCTCTTTCCAGATGACCCTGGCCAATGTCGAGTTGACAAAAAAAGAAACTACCCAGCGCAGGTTTATTTTAGTTCACAACTCTAGATTAGTGTCCATGGTCAGGACGAAGTCAAGGAAGTAACTCAAAGCAGCTAATCTTATAATATCCACAGTGAAGAGCAGAGAAGAGTAAATGTGAGCATGTGTGCTTAGTTGCTTGTACTCAAATCCATTTCTCCACTCTTATATAGATCAGGACCTCCTGCCTAGGGAATGGTGCTGCCCACATTGGGGGGGGGGGTAGTGATTCTTCACACATCGATTAAGACAATCACCCACAGACATAGCTACAGGCCAACCCAATGTAGACGGTCCTTTATTGAGACTCTCTTCCTAAGTGATTCTAAGTGTGTCAGGCTAACAACCAAAGCCACACATCACAATACCGTAGAGTCCCCAGTTAGATGCACTAATTCAGCTGCACAGGAACTAAGGATAAGGTTGAGGTAGGGGTTTGAGAAGAGAGTCTAAAATATATAAAACAGGCTAGAAGTATCACGGGCAAGTGTCCCTTGGATTATGGTGGCGATCTAATTATATCTCAATTGGCTCCAAGCCCAGATCAACACTGTGGTGGAAATGCTGGGGGGAAAAAGTGTCCGCCACTCAAAAGCTGAGTTTGATAATGAAGAACCTAACAGCTAGAAGCTGTCAGATGACTGCAGCAAGACTGCCAAGTCCTCTCCTGAAGAGAAATCAGAAAGAGCTTTCCAGAGCTGCCCAGAATTTGCTAAATTTTTCAATTTTATTTATATGCTTTTGAATAAAGCATTTGATTATTTTCCATTTTGTTTTTCTAATACTAGCTTTTGTACCTGCTAAGCAGGTCCTCTACCACTGAACCACACCCTTGCCCCCTTTAATAAAGCATTTGAAAGTGAGTTATAATTATCACAGCTGTGGCCACTAATCACTGCAATATTAATCCCCCCCAAAAAAAAATTAAGCTATTTTCCTATATACCCACAGTACAATGGTTATACTAGAGAATTATTTTTAAAGCAATGTGATTATCTAGTTCATTGTCCATGTTCAAACCAAACAACATTAATCATCCAATCAAGCCTTGGTTACACACATTTGTATGTGTATGTGTTTATATTTCAGGACCATGACTTGCATTTGATTGTACTGTCTTTTTAATATTCTATAATCTAAAACAGTACCCTTTAATAGGTTTTCTGTAATGCGATAATAGGTTTCTTCCCTGACACTGTAGTCCAGATCAAGCCGAACTGAAAAAGTAAAAGAACAGGTTTATTTGAGCAAAGCAACTCCCTGGTGAGGTCTCCAGCCCCACAGATCAAGGCAGGAGAAGTCATGTGCCTGAACTAAAGCAGGAAGAATATATAGCCGGTAGGGATGATGTGTTCACCACAAGCTGGGTTTGTGCCCAAGTACGGTCAAAAACTGAACACTTTAGGCAGGGACTTGGGCTGTTGGCAACTTCAGGAAGAAGCTGCTATAGCCACCAAGAATGCAGAACTGGGCTTTTGGGTACCATTTCTTTGTTGGAGAATCTCTGAGGGTTTGGAGAGAGGTGAACTTTCTGGATCATGCAGTGCGAGCTGGAGGTTCCAGCCAAACCACTTTTCCTTTTTTTATTTTTAAGATATTGAAAATTTTGAAGATTCAATGTTAGTTATCTTTTAGGATAAGTATCAGAATTCTTCTCGTTTGTGCCATATAATTAAATTCAAGCCTTTTTTATTTTTATTTATTTATTTATTTATTTATTTATTTATTTATTTATTTATTTATTTTTGGTTTTTCAAGACAGTTTCTCTGTGTAACTTTGGAGCCTTTTCTGGAACTCACTCTGCAGCCAGGCTGGCTTTGAACTCACAGAGATCTGCCTGCTTCTGCCTGCCGAGTGCTGGGATTAAAGATGTGAGCCACCACCACCCAAGTAAATTCAAGTCATTTTAAAATTCATTGTCATGCATTTACTTTTAAGTGTATTATATACCTGTATTTTAGCCACTTATCTTTCACTGGAAATGTAAGAGTGAGAAATGATCTTGTACTTCCTTCCTCTCCTACCCTTCATTTCTCTTGCACATCCAAATTCCTATGGTATTATCATTTCCCTGCACCTTGTAGCATTTTGGAGAGTGACCATGGAGTGTCACTGAAATGGCATTTAACTGAAATGCCTTCATTTCACCACATTTAAATAGACTCTTTGTTGGATGCAGGTTCACAGTTCAGTTGCTGTTTTTCTCACTTACCACTTCAAAGGTGCCACTGTTACCCCCCCGGCCTCTGTTGATTCTAATAAAAATTCAGCAGGAGTCCAATGTTTATCCCCCTGTGTGGAATGAATTGTTTTCCTCTGACATCCTTGAAGACCTCCTTCTTATCTCTGGTTTTCATCTACTCCACTGGAATGCCACTGGATACGGCTCTCCTTGTATTATCCTATTTTGATGGTTACCTGGTTTTTGGAAACTTAGAAATCATTAAATTTGGGGAATTGGTAGCCAGGATTTTCAAAAGTATTTCCTTTGTCTCTTTTCCATTAGCATCTCTTCTAGAGCTTAGAGTATTAGAGAATTTAGGACATCTAAACACATTCCTGGATTTCTTTTAAGTTTTCTTCAATTATGCCTTTCTTTTTTTCTTTTACACTGATCAGTTTCTACTGATCTAGCATCAAATTCTTTTATTACTATCTAGCATCAAGTTCTTTTATTATTTCTTCTTCCATCTCCAGTCTGCTGTTAAATCTGACTAGTGAACTTTTAATTTCTCTTAAGTTCTAGAATTTCCATTTTATTTCATAGGACACATTTTCCTTTTGAATTTTCTATCTATCCACTTATTAAAATCAAATTTCCCTTCATTTGAACATTGCTAAGTGAAACTTATGCATAATCTTGACTTTGTTTTCTGTTCACTATTTGCAGTGGAATAATCCTTCTGTACACAGTGAAAATGAAAATGTGTTGCTCTTATTGTTAATAAAAATCTGATTGGCCAATAGCTAGGCAGGATTTGGGGGGTAGAGAGAATGCTGGGTGGAGTCTGAGGGGTGGAGTCTGAGGGCCCAGGAGCCAGATGCAGAGGAAGCAGATTAGCATGCCATACAGAAAAAAGGTGACAGCATGTGGCAGAAGGTAGATAAGAAATATGGGTTATTTTAAGTTGTAAGAGCTATTTGGTAACAAGTCTAAGCTATCGGCCAAGCTTTATAACTAATAATAGGTCTCTGAGTGGTTATTTGGGAAGCAGCTGGCAGAACAGAGCTGATTGTGGTCCCGATGAAAACCTCTGCCAACAACTGTTTTATTTGTTTGTTTTCATTCTATGCATCATATCTTATTTCTTTGTGTCTATTCATATTTTTAAGATTTGTTTTTATTATTTTTATCTTATGTGTAGATATGTGTATCTGTGTATGGGTGTGTGAACATAAATAAGTGCAGGTACCTGGTATCATAGACCTTGGATCCCCCTGGAGCTAGAGTTACAGATAGTTCAACACAGGTGCTGGGAAATGAACTCAGGTCATCTACAAGAGCAGTAAGTGCTCTTAACCTCTGATCTGGTCATATTTTAGCCCAATGGCTAGTCATATTTTTATTTAATGCTTTAGACTGTATAAAAGACATTTAAAAAGCTTTGATTTCAATATCATAAAAAAAACCTTGCTTCAGTACCATCTTCAGCATAAAGAAGAATAAACTACGTCATTTGCTGGAAAAGGAATGAGAGGAGATGATAGTGTGGGAAATAAAGCAAACATAAAAATGAACATCATTTTTCTCCCATTTTATGCAGCCTAGATTTTATACAGACACACAAAGTAACTTTTAAATATGTATATACACAACACACAAAACATACCAAACACACACACACACACACACACACACACACACACACACACACACACACACACACACACGGGAGGTGGAGGGAGACCGTGAAAGCAGAAGTGAAATGAAGGGATTAGAGACTGAGAGACTGTCTAGAACAAGGAAGGAACCTAGAAGGAGTTGCAAGGAGGAGAAGGTAGAGTACCAGAGATAAACACAGTCTTTATGAAATCCATCATTATACATAATGAAAATGTGCCAATAAAAATTATTTTAAAGTATATTACTCTGTCAAGTAAACTGAAGGTATTTTACAGGCCCCCTTCACTTTACAGAGCACAAACTTCTAATTCATTCTCCTCACAGACCTTTGGCTGTGGTTAAAATGGACCATGATATCTTCCTCTCTCTTTTATTGGGCTTTCTGGCATCTCAGCTAGATGCTGGAGTACTGAGGCAATCTGTCCCCTCTGGAAGAAAACTTCAATGTTCTGAGCCCTTCACTTCTTTGACCAATGCCTGGCCTGTGTTATATATCTGTGTTGCTTTTAACGTTACACAAGATTCTGTGTGACAGGCATAGGTGATTGGCCCCATGCAGCTAACCTCAACAGCAGAATCTCTGTGATTTCCATGTCAGCTTACAGAACCTCCTTTCTACACAGATACCCCCCTCTCCAGTTGCCAGCCCTGAGATACCGTTTGTGTTCATCTCTGCCATCTCCTTGGCTCACACAGGCTATGTGCTCTGCTTAGAATCTAACTCCGTGTCACAGTTGGGAAGTGGCTGTTGGCTTAAAGCTGATGATCATGAAATTCGCTCGAGGAAGCTTCCTTCTCTGAGCACTACAGAAATACACCGACTATTACTCACTGTCTGAACACAGGAACTTTGGGTATTTTTTTTCCAGGTTGCCATTCCTCTACAGCAGAAGAAACAGAAGAGAGAATGTAGGATTGCACTGTGGCCGGAAGGAAGCCTGTGGAATTCCTTTTTAATTTCCTAGACTTTAAATTACACGAAAGCACAGAAAAGGGAGGACGAAATGACTGTTGGGGGAGCCAGTCCCCAGCACGTTTCCCATCTAGAAACACATTCTCCATCAACTCCAAAAGAAGATGAAAACAGCTTCAGACTTGTCAAAATAAAATAAAATAAAAAGGGAGGAGTATAAAAGTAAATTAAACTTACCTTTTTCTTGTCCTCTTACAGGAAAGTGTTGGTGAAGGACATAATGAAATGGAGGACTAGAAGAAGGCACCCAGGATCTGAGGGGCAGAGGATCCTGCTCAAGAGCGTTGCTTGAGTGAAGGGAGGGGCCCATGAATGCCATAGTGTGTCAGGCGAGGAAGTGAGCTGCCCACCCAGAAAAGACGGTGCTAATGCAAAAGGCAGGTTCCTGGTGACATAAAAGAGCCGACAGCTGATAACTATAACTGTAGGTGACAGGTATGTACCAGAAGATGTGGATACTCCTCAGATAACATTTGACCCACAGAAAAGAAACTATAAAAATCAAGGCAATGGTCAACCTCAGTCAAACAAAAATGGTTAGGAGGAAGTCTGCATGTGCATGCTATTGAGCCTAATAATGACCAGTGCTCACATAGTTACAACTTTATAAATATTATTTAAGTAAGAACTGGATACAAAGATCATGAAGGGATGTAGATGAGAGGGGCAGCTCTTGTGTACTGTGCTATTGTGTGATGGGGCTGTTGGGTAAGACAGAGCATGTGGGTCTCTCATCGAAACATGCCTTGTCTGAATCAGGCCCTTACACTGCCTAATGGGATTGTAACATGACCCTTAAAATGTCTTATTAATAAAAACAAACCCAGAGCCAGGTATTGGGGTGAACACTGAAAGATCAGAGAGACAGAACAGGCCACAGCTTCCTCACCTTGCCAATTCCTCAGCTGATCCTATTTCCTCAGACTGGAAGCCTCTCAGTCCTCATCCAAACGGATATCAGCTGAACTGCTCCTCTAGTTCCTGGTTTTCATGCTTTATATACCTTTCTGCCATCACTTCCTGGGATTAAAGGCATGAGTCACCATGCCTGGCTGTTTCCAGTGTGGCTTTGAACTCACAGAGATCTGGATGGATCTCTGCCTTCGGAATGCTAGGATTAAAGGTGTGTGCCACCATTTTCTGGCCTCTGTATCTAGTGGCTGTTCTGTTCTCTGACGCCACATAAGTTTATTAGGGTGCACAATATTTTGGGGAACACAGTATCACCACATGGGATCAACTTGGGAAATTTATTTTGGCTTCATGAGTCTCAGTTTCCCCTTCTGAAAAATATATTTTATTAATTACCTTTTTCATCTCTATAATCAAATACCTGTACACACACACACACACACACACACACACACACACACACACACACACACCACTTAAGGGTGGAAGAATTTATTCTGGTTCACAGTTTGAAGGGGTATAACCCATGGTGATGAGAAAGGCACATGGTGACAAGTAGCCTTTTTGGAGTGAAAAGTTGAGACTCTTTATCTCCTTAATGTCAGAACAGAAGGCAAGGTGCCCAGCTATGACCCATAAGACCCAGCCCTTCCAGTAACCCACTTCCTCCAGCTAGGCCCCATCTCCTAGAGGTCCAATAGCCTCCCAGAGCACTACTACCAGCTGGGGACCAAATGTTCAAACATATAAGCCTAAAGAGGACATTTTACATCTAAACCATAGCATGTACATTCTCTCATAACATCGCCATATCAAAGTAAATAATATAGACAGGGCTGTAATGCGTGTAATGGCACTAAACATATGCTCATTCCCACTCAATATATACTCTTCCCTTTGCACTCAGAGAAGGATTCTGCAAGAGAAAGTGACCAAATGGCATCTAATTTACTCACTCTGTTAGTCTAGCCTCAGAGCCCACAACTGTTTCATCTGACCCCCTCCGCAGGCACCACACAGTCCATGTTGTGATGACACAGTACTGCTCCTCAGTCCTTACAGTACTCTTCTGCGGATGCACTGCTGTACCAGGGAATCTGCTTTCCCGAGAGCTCCCTCTTCAGCCGTTATGTCCATGTGCTTCAAAACCCAATTTTCCATTTGGCTTCCGATTAGAACTAATTATTCTGTTAGTGTTTGACTCCTCCCCAGCACTACTATGGGCCATTTACATATCTATGCCCCTTAGAACATACATGCACAAGAACCTTGCTTCAATCTAGCACAACAAATACCTGTTGAACAATTACTGCACACCAAGTCCTGTGTGTGTTACAATAAAAGTTGAGGATCTAGGAGGGCTTAGACTCATATGACCATTCCAGATCGAGCCCACTATGACAGGAATTCAAAGAGGCACTGGTAATCCACACGACTGTGGTAGAGGCTTTGCCCCCATTGAGTTTACAGTGTGGGAACACAGGTAGGGATGACAAAGCAAAGTCAGGACCAGATGAGAAGAAGGACCGGGGTCTGTGAGATCACAAAGGCGGGATATTTGCCAGCACTGAGAATTCAGACACATGACGTCTTAGAAGAAGAGATTTCCTCACTAATCAAAGTGAGTACAAGAATTGAGTTCCAGGCTGAGGAGAATCCTCCAGATGTATACACAGTGTTACAGAATCAAGAAAATCGGACCCTGAGTTCTACTTGAAGAATCAAGGGGAAAGATGGTGGTTTTCTTGTTTGTTTGTTTTGTTGTTTGTTTGTTTGTTTGTTTTTGTTTTATCTTTGCTTTTGTTTTCCCGAGACATGGTTTCTCTGTGTAATAGCCTTGACTGTCCCTTAACTCACTTTGTAGACCAGACTGACCTCAAACTCACAGAGATTCACCTGCCTCTGTTTCCCAAGTGCTGGGATTAAAGGAATACGCCACCTGTGTCTGGTTTATGGTGGGTTTTGATCTAAATCTTAAAGGTTGAATAAATTGTTGCTATTGTTTCTAAGTGTCTTTTTTGCTGAACAAATGAATCATTGCTTTGTTTAATAACCACCTTAATCTGGAAAGTATCATTCAAATTGTTGCCATATGATTTTAATTATTTTAATCCAATCACCTAAATCTTGGGAGTTTTTTTTCTATTATTTAAAAGGTAGAGACTTATTTCATTTTGAGATAGCTACTACAAAGCAAAAATTAATTTATATTTATGAATTTTGCTTATTTTAACCCTATGCTAGTGTTCAATTCCATTCACTTTCTACAAATTAATTTAGTTTGAGTAAGAGAGAAACACAGAGGCTAGAAAAAGAGACTGGCTCCTGTATTCCTTCTTTACTATAGGAGTGAGGCTTCAAAATAAACTGTTGCATGTCAAAATTAATCATGCCACTTGTATTAATAGTGATTTATAGAGCCTCTGCCAGTATGATTTCAGAGTGAAGCCAGTACCTAGTATAACTGGGCAATATAAACACAAACACCCCAAAAAGCTGATAAAATTGAAACGACATTTTAAATGTTTTTTTAATTTTATTTTTATGTATATAAAACTAATATATATAACTAATATATATATATACATAGTATGTGCATATGCACACATGATGTGTTTACGTATAGGCACGCATATACAACAGTGCAGGTGTGGAGATCAGAGAGCATCTTTGGTGAGTCAGTTCTCTCCTTCCACCATGTACATCCCAGGGATTAAAATCAGGTTGCCAGGCTCGGTGACAAATGTCTTTACCAACTGAGCCATCGCACCATCCCCTGAAGCTAAAGAACCACCAGGGGGCTGACCTTACATCCTTAGGAATCAGAGGGAGCTAAGATACAATTTGTGCTATGGAAAGCAGGCTTGGTGGCCCAGCAAAGCCTCCAGGGGACCAGACTCAGTGTCTCTCCAACTCATCCCTTTCTTTGTTCCTGCAATAGCTGCCCTAACCTGGGCTCTCATGATCCAACACCTGGACTGGAATATCCTGCCTGCCCTGGTAATCTATCATCATACTACCAGGCGAGTGACTGGTCTAAAATGCATATTTAAACAAATCTCTCTTTTAAGTTGTATCCAGTCACCTTCATTTAGGAAGGCGTTTTCATGAGTATGGAGTTTCAGGTTGACTCACCTTTTTTTTTTTTAACATTTTAATGATGTTGCTCCAGGAGACTACAGCTCCCACAAGCAGTTCACTGTACTGCTTATCCTTGTTTCCTGTGCCTGGAGTGCCTGGAGTATGCTTTCCTCGATATTTCATAATACTTTCTTAGGTCTTAGGAAAGCCAGTCACGTTATATACAATTGTTGTTGTTTTCAAGGTTTTTCTGCTTAGAATTCTTGAGTGTCTTGTACCTGGGGTTTTATGCCATTAATCAAACTTGGGGAATTTTGTGAAGTATACCTTTGAATATTTTCCTTTCCGTTTCCTGCTGTGACTCCAGTGGCACCTCAATTAGGCCCTGTGAAATTGTCCCACAGCTCACAGATGCTCTGTCCATTTTCCTGTGTCTCTTCAATGCGATAATGCCCCCTTTGAGCACAGGCCTTGACGCTCTGTGTAGTGAGAGCCCCTATAACGGCTGTTAGGGGGATAACTTGTTTCCAGGCCTGTGTGCCCCCAAGAGGTTTAGCGTCTACTCCCCCTGAAGCATGTTTTCCTTGGCCTTGGGTGGTCTTCTCTAGCGCAAGTGTCAACCAGCCGGCCCTCAGCTAAAGACTGCAGATGCCTCTTCTACAGCTCCAGAGCTCTCTCCACAGTGTTCCATGAAGCAGAGCATCTGTTTGGGGCCCTTAAACCTCTCAGACAACCTGACGCCTGGACTGCCCGCTTTGTTGAACACAACTCCCAGAATCCCAGCCACTGTGGCCTCTCCAGATCCCACAAGGGACACCACTGTCCTCATCGTGGGTTTCCTAGAGACACTTACTGAGCAACAAAGAGGAGGGAGTAACATCCTCTCTCTTCTCCTTTGACCTGATATTGCTGCCCTCCATTCCTTATATTCCAATATGTGAAAGCTGTTATTTCAAACAGACATGTCTAACCCCCTTTTATTTCATTTCAGACGAAAGCAGACTCTTCATTACTTCAATAGTTTGTAGCTTCAAAATGTTTTCAGAAAAAAAAAAAGAGTAGTATAAAAGGAAAGAAAGAAAGAAAAGACAAAATGCCTTGGAGTGACATTAAAAACCTGGACAGTCTGGTCTTAGATGTCCTTTCTAGACTTCTCCCTGTCTGCTTTCACCTGTACTGTGGACCCAAGACGCACAACAGCATTCAGAGAATTCATTGAAATGTACTGACCTTCATACCTGTGTGTTCTATCTACTTCCCTTTCCCTCTCTGATGATGAGCCTGGCCCTTTGCCCAACTTTCAGGAATCAAGTCAGATGCCTCCACTTTCAAGGTCAGCCTGCACTCCCAGAAAGAAGGAAGAAACATCTGTGCACACTGGGAAGAAACTGGGCTCAGGGGTTTGGTGAGTACTTCAACAGAGACCCTGGGATGGGAATAGCCATGCACGGCGCTCTTTGGGGTTTAGCCATCTGTGGAAAAAGAACTTGGTTTTCAGGCCATGAAATTTGGAGCACAGCTCTCCAAGGTACTTGGCTCCCAGGCAGGTGCTTGGCTCCTTTTTCTCTAGCTGTGTTAAAATCTTCTGACAAAATCAACAGACGGATGGAAGGATTTTATTTGGACTCATCATTCAAGGGTGTAGTTAATCCCGGAGAAGAAGTCATTGCGTCGGAAGCTTGAGGCAGCTGGTCACATTGCAGCCACAGCCAAGAATCCAAAAGTAGTAAATGCCTGTGCACAGCTCACATTTTTTAAGAAATAAAGTCTGGGATCTCATCCCAGGGAATGGTGCCACCCACGCTGAGCAGGTCTTCCCGTCTCAATACATCTAATCAAGATGACTCCCCACACAGGCCCATCTCCCAGTTGGTTCTACATCTCACCAAGTTGGCAACTGATATTAACCATCACAGCAGGCCAGGGATAGAGACGATGCACAGACAACTCCTGTCCCCACATTTCAGCTCCTCCAGCTGCTGAAATGGAGGTAGTATGACAAGGGTTGACACGTCTTTCCCCACACATTGTACTACTGGCCTAGAGTTTTTCCCTAAAGTAAACCCCTTACATGAAGCCCATCTGCTTCTCTGATTCACCGATAAGTGACCTTCCCAGGTACATCTCTGGCTTGGGTATGGGCAGCAAATACAGAGCTGTGTGGAGAAAAGAAACATATTGCTTTGAGACTCAGCAAGATGGTAAATCTATTAATGATAAACCTATATGGAGGCAGGATGTGCTCATAAAGAAAGTAGAATCCTAAAAAAACTAAGACAAAATCCACTGGTTTCCACACTTGATCACCTTCCCTTCAGCACTGTGCAGGGGTCCACAGCCACACCCAGGCCATCCTCAGCAGCACTTACTGTTCTAGGCAGTTCTTGGTCTCACAGATTTGGTGGCTGGAAGGCTGGGCGAGGGATAGAAAGACTTGCTTCTTGAGTATCAGAGGGCGACTATCCTCTTTGCTCTCCTGGTTTCTGCTGGTCCTGACCATTTTCTCTCTGTCTTCATATACTTCTACAAAGGCCTGTGTCTCATGTTTACAAACAATCATAAGGAATCAAGGCCCACTCACTGCCCCCCCCACCGCCACACACACACACAGTTTAGCCACACGGGCTCTTGAAGGAGTCACTTGCCCAGTCACATAGCAAATCACTCCCCACCCAAGTCTGCCACCATCTCTCAGAACACAAGCCCAGGTTTCCTGAAAACCCTACATCTGGGGACTGACCCTCCTTGGGCTCACCAGCTCCAAGAAGAAGAAAAAGGCTCCCAGAGCTATAGTGAGTTAAAGGCAGGGCTTGTGTTTTCAGTGTGTGTGTGTGTGTGTTGGGGCATAATGGGGAATTCTTTTTTTTTTCTGGAGCTGAGGACTGAACCCAGGGCCTTGTGCTTCTAGGCAAGCGCTCTACCTCTGAGCTAAATGCCCAACCCCTGGCAATCTTGCCTTTAAAAACCATCTGGAATCTGATCCAGCCCACAGTGGGCTCTGATAGCAGACCATCATTTAGTATGACAGCTTACAAAAATCAGGAATGGAGATGGAGCCAGTCCAGTGGGGATTGTAATCCCAGCATATAGAAAATAGAGGGAAGAAGATCAGGAGGTCAGGGTTAGCCTCAGTTACATAGGAAATTCTAGGCCAACCTGGGCTATGCAAGACCATGTATCAGAAACAGACAACCAGAACTGGGATGGATCTCTGGAAGTTCTGGAGACCAGAAGTATAAAATCAGAACTGCGCTCTCTCTCTGAAACCTATGCGGGAGAAAGCCTTCATGCTTCTAGAAGTTTCTGTGAGCTCCAAGTGTTCTTGCTCTGTGGCTCCATTATTTAAATTCTTGCTTCCCTTTTCCTGTGACCCCCTGCCCCATCACTCTGTCATATGACCTAGTTTACTACTCCTTGGCATATGCCCAAAATGCTCTACATCCTACTTTACAGGTTCTTGTCAGAAATGTTCATTGCCACCCTATTTACAATAGCCAGAAAATGAAAACAACCTAAATGTCCCTTAATAGATAAATGCATAATAAAAATATGGTACATATACACAACGGAATACTATTCCACTGTAAAGATAAAGAAAATCATGAAATTTGCAGGTAAGAAGATTCTACTGAATAAGATAACCCTGATCCAGAAAAACAAACACCACATTCTCTCTCATTTCTGGTTCCTAATTCCAAATCTTTAGACATAAGTGTACAACATGGAGTAACCACAGAGCAGGAAAATGTAAAGGAACCATGGGAGCAGGCTTGGGAGGGAATAGCAAGATAGAGGTAATATGAAGTGAGAAGGGAAAAATGAGAGGAACCTCCAATCTGGGGAGGAGGGAGGGAGTCAATACAGGAGAGAGTAAAGTCACTACCCTTATGAGGTTGGAGAAGAAGGGACTTCTTGTACTGCTGGGGAGAAGTAGCCACAGTACAATTATTCTCTCCACCCCCCACATCTCTGTGTATATGTGTGTCTGTCTGTCTGTCTTCTCTCTCCTCTATCTTTTGTCTCCTCTCTCCCATCCCTCTTTCAATTCTGTTTTCTTGCTCTTCTCTCCCATCTCTCTTTTCTCCCTCCTCTCCTCTTCCTTCCCTGTGACTAACCGAACAACTGAGTTTGAGTGACATGAGCCTCTCAGCACACTTGGCTTCTCTTTGCTTTTGCCTGCAATGCCTAGGGTAGGGACTCCATTGAATCTATGGCCTCCGATCAATTGTATTCAACATGATGATGGGAGGAGTCCATGTCCCACGCGACTGTCATGATTCCTCCACATGCAATTCTCTTGGTCTAAATCTCCACAGCACACTGAGCAGAAGTGAGTTGAGGGTCAGGGTGTTGGACCTCCATTCTAACTCTTAATGAGACAAGGGAGCTCGTGATACCACCCAAAGACAAACACTGAAAGAATCCTGTAAGGGTTTGGGGTATGTCTTTCATGAGTGCTTCTTGCATAAAATGAAGATAAGCACCAAGATGAAGTCAGATCCCAAGGAGCCTGGGCAAAATCAAGTGCTTCTGGCCCATAAAGGTGCCTAGAATTCCCTCCAAAAACTCAAGACCACCACCACAAAACAAATAAACATGAGAAGCCCTCTTTTGAGTTGGTGGCCATGGCTGTCTAAGAGGCTCCCAAAATATACATCCTACTGCTGTTGCCCTTGGTTACCACTCAGAGGTAAAAGATAAGTCCCTGTTGCTGAATACACCATGCACTTAAGAAACAAGGTCCAGAGGCCCCTGCGCTGGAACCAACCTGAATTATCCCTCCCTGAGAACTGTCGTTCATGGTACCAGAAGGCACCATGCAGGCTTCCAATGTAGGAGGTAACCAACAGTCCTACACAACTATGATGTCTATGAACCACATCAACAATCAGCCTGACACTGTAACCCTACAGATACAGGAGAGGCATACATATCTTGGTGATAACCAACTGCCCTCTAATTGGACTTAAGACCCACTCAATAAGAGGGATACCATGCCTGGTACTAGAAACCTAGCAAACTACTCACTGCTAGTGAAGTCATGGTTATTGGAGGAGACTCTACCACTAGTAATTTACTAAACCAGCATAAACAATCTGTAAACATTTGTCCTCATACACATGGCTAAGGGTAGTCTTCACCTCTTATCAAGAAGACTTCTCTTAGCAACAGAGACCACAGCCAATCAACTTGCAGAGTTGTATAGCCCAGTCCCAGCGGACACACCTACAATATACTCCCACACTTAAGACTCAGGGAACGTTGTGGAAGAGGGGGTGGAAGGACTGTAAAAGCCAGAGGGTCACGGTCTTTGCTATGAGATTGTGTTTCCTAGTAACATCAGAAGCTATACCCATAAAAAAAAAGTCTTACCACCGTGACCACCCAAATGTGAGCTGTACAAGGAAGACACCAATAGGCATGTCAAAGTAGATGGGAGAAAGCCCACAAGGCTTTAATCTTACACAGAGAACTAGAGACAACTGAGTAAAGCTAGGGGTGGAAGGAGTGGCCCTCCCTGGGGAAGAGCACACCAATTGGTTATCCAATGCCAAATGGTCAGCCCTGAAAACATACATACCAGTACCAGTATATGTACTCAACAAGTTACATAGGAATATATATGTATATTCATATGCATATATACATGCAATAACAATACATGAAAAAAGAGGCCATGAATTTGAAGAAGACTGGTGAGGGAAGTATGGGAGGACTTTAGAGGAAGAAGGGGAAGGGAAATTAAAATACAGTCTCAAAAATAAGCAACAGCAAAAAGTGCCTGGCCCTTCTCTGACATGCATTCATTGTACACTTCTCACTGGAGGGATTCTGGTGCAGCCCAGTGCCTTAGAGACACGTGACCACCCCCAGCTACAGAGAGCCTAGCAGTTACCCCAATAGAAGAAGTCAGCTAAAGGCTGTGTTATGAATCCAGGAATTCCTGCTGTGGCCAATGAAAAGGCAGTTGGGGAAAGCAGAGGCTTGAGAATGACCCTGGATGGGGGTCCCTGGGCCTTGGAGTAAGACAGGTCAAGTCTATCCTCACCACTCTCACCGCATGCTTCTGTAAGTCCAGGGCTGCAGCCTCACACCAGGAGCCTGTTAAAATATAGATTAAAAGGTGTAAAAATAGTATTAAATTTAATGTCACAGGGAATCCTGTCAAGTCCAGGTTCATGGAGTGAATTACTTAAAGGCAACAATCAAAAAGAGCCTCCTGGGTCTTCTCTGATTGTGCCAACTCCTCTTAGAAATGCACATGGTGGGGGCACCACTGTTTGGGCCAAAAATACTTTTGAAAAAGCTGCAGAAATCAAAAGGTGCTGATGGGACCAACATGGGAGAGAAAGTTAGAAGAGGCTGAGGCCATACTTCATCAGAGATGCCAGAGAGTGTGAGGTTAGTATTACACAGAAGGGAAGGGTAGGGGGGAAAGAGGCTGAGTCTTGGGAACAGACCCAAGCTGGAATTCTCGGCAGGCCCCCATTTTCCCTCTTCTGCTGAGTTCTGGATGTTTCATTAGACACCTAAGAGCACTGGGCAAGCACGGTAGTGCTGCAGTAACAACCTGTGCCTCTCGGAACTTCTTCTGGAGAGGAAGCATAAGCACCCACTCCTCCTTCCCAACGTGCCCCCGTGTTCCTGTGATAAAATGTCGGGGAGGACTCTGACCCTTGAGAAAGGCATAGTATTCAAGAGATGGAGCTGGAGACACACCACTCATGTGGTCAGAGTCCTCAAGAGATAAAGCTGAAGACACACTACTCACATGGTCAGAATCAAGATGATGTATATTGTGAACAGGTGAGTCTCCAAGCCCTGTGATGAACACATAACATCCCTGCACCCTGTGTTACACCATCTTGACCGAGCTGATTGGATAAGACAAGATTTTAGTTTCCGGGAGATAGAGGTGCAAACAGACAGAGACAGTAAGCTGTCCAATAGAAAGGCACCAGGAAACTCCACTGTCTGGATTCAGAAGCCAGAGAGTCTTGCCATTCTGCCGGCCTATTTTTCCAGAGTGACACGGGGCTCACGCTAGAGTCACTTTAGAAGTTACCCAGTAGCAAATCCTCCCTCTCTCTAGCTGTCTTGTCATGCCCATGACTCTCTGAAACATCTGGCTAGAAGGCCAGCCTGCCACTATTGACACACTTCCTTTCATGAGCCATTTTTCTCTGCTGAGGCAGCCTGGCTAATTTGCAAACAACTCCAAAAGCTGTAAAATACTCCTCATGCAGCCGAATAGGTTGAATTTGGATTAAACATCAGGGGGTTGGGGAGATGGCTGTGCACGGATACGAACTCCAGGTAGGATTCCCTGCACCACTGAAAAACAGAATGTGGTGGCACCTGTCTGGAATGCTGGAATTTGTGGGACAGAGACAGGTGAACTTCTAGAGCTCACTGACCAGCTGTCTAGGGCTATGAGTTCCGCCACCAGTGAAAAACTCTGTCTCGACAACTGAAGTGTAGAGAAATGGAGGAAGACACTCACTCATAATCTGGCTCTGACATCCATGCTCTCACATACATACATGTGTGTCCATACATGTACAGGCACAAATATACAAACATACCATACACACACACACACAAACACACACACACACACACACACACACACACACACACACACACACATCAGATGGAGTAGACTCATCTTGAACTGTTAATTGCAGGACTAGGGTCTTTAACAAATACCCATTGCTTTTAGAGGCAAACTAGTCATTCATGTTCTTAAACACTTCCAACAGTGTGGATGGAATCAAGACTGAAACCAAAATTGCTTTTCTCGCCTCTCGCTATGACTCCTAGTATGGAACAGGCCAACCGTGGAGGATCGTCAATTGGACTAAATTTATATTCATTCAGGTGCCACTGGAATGCGCTTTCTATGCCTCTGCTCTGATCAATGCACTCATTAAAGGACTCTGGCATGGTGACGGACTCACCCCCATCCCCGCCACGCTGGGGGTTCAGTAGCACAGGCCTCCTCTCTAAGGAGCCGCTAAGAACAGCACACCAAGAACTCCTTTCTCCTCCTCATACAGAGCCCTGCTTTTTCTCTCTACACATCCTGTAAAAGCGACTCTGTTCACCATATTAATGTTATCCAGGAGTCTTGAGGGCTGCATGAGGGAGGAGGGAGACCAGGAAAACACTTGTGCAAGCAGAAGGTATTCTGAGAGACCACTGACATGTTCAGCCCAAGACAGATGGAAATTTGACTGGCAGCTGCGTCTGCTTTGCTTCGCTTGGAAGGCGTGTTTGGACACTTGAAATTAAAGAAGGGCTTTAACTTTTACCCAAATGCCTTCTTTTTCTCTAAACAGAGTATGTTTTGACGTTCTGCTCATTGCCTTCCTGAACCCGCCCTTATGTGCATGGGTTTTTGCAGTTCTTAGCAGGCTATGGATAACTTCATTTACTTTCATGAAGCACTTTGTCTTAAGTGTTTTCCATTCTGCCTGTCTCCTTGTAGGAAGTGTTAGATGATGTGGGAGGACCCAGCTCACTGTGGACGGCACCGTTCCCTGAGTTTGGGTCCTGGAGTGCTTAAGTGCAGAGACGGGGCTGAGCAGAAGTAGGCATGCATACATGCATTTATTTCTCTCTGCTCTTGACTGCTCTTGATGTGAGTAGCTGCTTCAATTTCTCCCTGCCTTGACTTCTCCATTATGATGGACTGGAACCTGGGGGTGTGAGCAGACATCAACCCTTTCTCCGTGAGCTGCTTTTTGTCAGGGTATTTTATCACAGTAATAGGAAGGAAAGTGGGCCAGGAAAAAAAAATCACTCAGAACCCACCTCTGCCAAGTGTGCGAGTAACACTCCTACAGGTACCCCTAATACCATGTAACCAAGGAGCACATTGCCTGTGGCACTCTTCTCAAAGAAGAGAAGAATGTTGCCTCAATCTGACCAGAGAAGTCCAAACAACAGACCATTCTACAGAACAGCTAATAGTCCTCAAAGCTATCTAGAATGTGAAAGAGAAAGGTCAAAAAAAGCCTCCCTCACATACGGTGGTACAAGCCTGAAATCCCAGAACTAGGGAAGTAGAGGCAAAGGAGAAGGAGAGCAAAGCCTGCCTTCACCATGCAGTGAGTTCAAAGCCAGCTCGGACAACTTAATGAGACCCTGTGTCAAAACTAGAAGCAGGGCTGGCAAGATGGCCCACTGGGTAAGGGTGCTTGCTGCCAAGCCTGATGACCTAGGTTTCATTCCCAGGACCCACATGATGAAAAGAGAGAACGGACTTCCGCAAGTTGTTCTCTGACCTACACACACACACACACACACACACACACACACACCATAACACAAACATGTGCACACTCATAAATGAATAAATAATAAAAATGTAAACTAAAAGTAACAAAGGAGCTGGAGATGCAACAGAGAGGCAGAGCACTTGGCTTTCAGTGAACGAGAAGTTCAGTTCAATCCCCAGTACTAAAAAATAAAAAAAAGGCTCAGCCCAGAAAGCGCTAGAGTCAGGACAACTAACGCAATGCACTGTGGTTGTTTCTGGGAGGAAGGGAACTTCCCTGGGAAACAGGTAACATCCCAAGGCTGTCCAGCCCTCTGCCCGTTAAGGTCCCTGTACCAGCATTCCTGTCTTGGTGCTGGTGCTTGCCTTGTGATTGTTATGTAAGCCGTGATACTTCGGGGAAGAGGGACATCCAAGGGCTCACTGTAGACTCTTCCCAAGTCTCTGCAAATGAAAAATACTCCAAAAAAACAAAAAAACCCACTTCAAACAATATAAAAGTAAAAACAAGCTTTCTCTCTAAACTCAAGCTTTTTGATGGACATTTCATTAGTTTGTAACTCCATTTAAAAATGAGGGTTGCGCAAGGATAGTTGGGGACCACGCTCCTTCTAAACAGCTTGTGGCGATTATCCTCAGAGCCTATGCCTTTGTGAACACCATGCTCTATGAGCACTGCAAGCTGCTCAAAACTGGTTCCAAACACACAGCATTGTCCCCTGTCCCGATGGGTTGCCTGGGGTTGCATGTGGCCGCTTGTTTAAGGACAATGATCCCAGGTTGCTTTTAGTTTATTTACTTATTTATTTATTTTTTTGTACAGGGGCAACAATGCTGCAGCTGAGTCTCTGTGAAAGAGAATGATATTCTTTCCATTTAAAAAGGAAAGAAAAGGAACAGTTAAAAATACACGTTGGTGCATACTGCAATTACCATGCAGAATAGATGCAGGAACAGTGACACTAACTAAGGGGATCGCGGCAGCTGCCGGCTAATTGAAAGGCATCCTCAGCACTACACGGAGGTGCCCAGCGCTAATTGCTAATTTTGTGTGTCTGTCTGATGACAGGGAATGCACAGGGTAGGAGCAGAGCCTGCTTTCTTCCTCATAGCCAGGGAGGGTTTGTCCTCAGCAAGGTGTTCGCTAGGGAGGAGATGATACGGTACGATCAAGGCTTGCATGGGGCATGCCTTTGATTCACTGTGGTCATCCAGCAGAAGACGACAGCTCAATGAAAACTGGCAAACAGACAGTCGTTCAAGAGATGTTGACATTAATGGAAAGTGAACCACATGCCAGACGGCACTCAGCACTTGACAGTGTCTTTCATTCTCCGCCCCACCTGCTGGAATGTGGTAGCACACACCTCCTATGATCGGACTGCAGAGCTGTGAAGTCCCGGACAAGCTCTCACTGCGGCAGGCACTCCTCTCCAGACCCACTCTGCACTGCACCGAAGTCTCATTGATGGGTTAGATGTCATGTCAGAGTGGGTCACACTCCGGACGCTTGGGTGATTGTTACTTTCATTGATCAGGAGACAAAGGTGCTTGCTGCTAAACTTGACGACCTAAGTTCAATATCCAGAGCCCACAGGGTGGAGAAGAGATCAGATTCCTGAGAGTTGTCCTCTGACCTTCACATGTGTGCCACTGCATGCTCCTGAATGAAGCACACACACACACACACACACACACACACACACACACATACACACACATATACACACACACACACACACACACACACACACACATATATATATATATATATATATATATATATATATATATATATATATATATATATATATATATATATAGAGAGAGAGAGAGAGAGAGAGAGAGAGAGAGAGAGAGAGTCATAGTTAGGGTTTCTATTCCTGCAATGAAACACCATGACTGAAAAGCAAGTTGGTAAGGAAAGGGTTATTTGGTTTACACTTCCACATTGTAGTATATCATTGAAGGAAGCCAGGATAGGAAGGGCAGGAACCTGGAGACAGGAGCTGATGCAGAGGCCACAGTGAGGTGTTACTTACTGGCTTGCTCCCCATGGTTTGCTCAGTCTTCTTTCCTTTTTTTAATGTATTTATTGGAATGGTTCCTGCTCATCTTTTTTTTTTTTTTCAGAGCTGAGGACTGAACCCAGGGCCTTGCGCTTGCTAGGCAAGCGCTCTACCACTGAACTAAATCCCCAACTACTCAGTCTGCTTTCTTATAGAACCCAGGACCACCAGCCCAGGGATGGCACTACCAACAATGGGCTGGCCCCTCCTACATCAATCATTAATTAAGAAAATGCCCTACAGTTGGATCTTATGAAGACATTTTCTCAGTTGAGGTTTGTTCCTTTCAGATGACTCTAGCTTGTTTCAAGTTGACATATAACAAGCCAGGACGTACATACATAAATACATGTAAGTTTTAAAAGTAAACCTGTTTTGAGCTGTTTGTTTGTTTGTTTATTTGGTTGGTTGGTTGGTTGGTTTGTTGGTTGGTTGGGGTTTAATTTCTAGATAGGGTCTCACTGTGTAGTCTTGGCTAGGTTAGAACTTGCTATGCAGAACAGTCTGGCTTTGAACACACAAAGATCTGACTGCTTCTGACTTCTGGGTGCTGGCATTAAAGGCATGTGCCACCACACCCAACTGTTTAAAAATCAACTCTTATTTATCCTTCATTTCCAAAAAAAAGAACTGGGATGATTTATGGAGCCTCAGCAAAACTAAACGGAAAACCAGAGGCATTCCCCCCAAGGAATCAGAGCAGCAGGAAGGAGAAGGGGATTGAGAGAAAGAGTAGAAGATATGAGGGGAGGAAGAAAAGGAGGAAAGGAAGTGGAGGAGAAAGGTGCAAGGGGGAAGGGAGAAGAATGAGCAAAGAATAATAGATCCGAGTATAAAGAAGAGCTGACACACCAAACAATTCCAGGACAGGGATGGAATGTCTGTCTCACTCGTCCCTTCCCCAGGTCCAGCATTTGTATCCCTGTAAACCTTTCTATAATGCTGCCTCTCCTCCCCCTAAGCCCATCTCCATTTCTCCGTGTTCATGGATGTAAAAGTGCTCTTACTCCTAGTAGTCAGGAAGGACCAGTCCTCAGCCCTTCCCATTTTCTGGACTCAAAAATGCTGTGGGCAGTTGATGGAGCAGAAACAGGGGAGCCTTATCTAGAGAAGCAGGTGGTCCACTGGTTGGCAGGGGGCAAAGAATTGGACATTACAAGAGTATCCCAAGCCTGGGTCAGACATGGAGGCCCATGAAGAGGCCCCCAGAGAACACAGGGTGGCATGAAGGACTGTGACTCTCATGGGAATAAATACCAACAGCAGCCAAGAGTAGAATCACAGGAGAGTAAACAGCTATGAGGCATGAAAAAAAAAGAACATGGTAGCTTTTAGGTTTCCAAAAGTCAGAATGTTCCAGACAAGGGTTAGAGTTAGGAGGGAGGCTGGAATCTGAGGTGGGAGGGCCTTGTGGAGGACACTGAGAAATTTGGATATGGAGAGAGCATACTGTACTCTGGTATCTCTTGAGTAGAGATGACAGGGTCCTTTGGTTTTTCTAGTGTCAGGAGACAGAGGACCATGTTGGCAAGAAGACATTATGAGGAGATTGTCACAGAATGTTACAGAAGACTGCTGATAGAGAAGTCCCAGAACTGGATCTGTGGGAATGGGTGCGGGATACAGATTGAGCTGAGAAGGAAAGTGGGAAAAGGCACAGGTTCCTGGGGATTTCTGTCACTATCCAGGAAGCAGTGACTCTTAGGAGAAGGAGTGATCAGCCCACATGTAAAGAGACAAGGTTAGCTCACTGTTTAGTCACAGCTTGGGGTGTTCCAAGTCCTGATCAGTTGACCCCTGTGATGAGGAACTGTCTCATGGTGGGAGTGTATAGCAGAGCAAAATCCCTAACAACAACCTGCAAGCATTTGTCCTTATACCTACAGACAAGTGTTGTCTTCACCCCTCATCAAGAAAACTTCTCTTTGCAACAGCTGGAGACCATTACACAAAACACAACCAATCAATAGGCAGAGTTGTGAAGCCCAGACCCAATGGGTATGTCTATAAAACACTCTTAACACTTGAGGCTCAAGGAACATTTTAAAAGAAGGCATAGAAAGATTGTAAGAGCCCGAGGATCGGGGAGTTTGCTGTGAGATTGTGTCTCTATACCCATGAAGTCTCTCCAACATGATGGCCCAACTGTGAGCTGAAAGAAATATGACACCAATGGACATGCCAAAGTGGATGGGGAAAATTCCACAAGACCTCAACACTATACAAGGACTATAGGCAACTGGGTAAAGCTGGGAGATGGAGACATGGTCATCCCCAGGGAAGACCAGCACCAAACAGTCAGCCCTGAAAACATACATACAAGTAACATTATATGGACTCAACAGATTATGTTTAAGAATGTGTGTGTGTGTGTGTGTGTGTGTGTGTGTGTGTGTGTGTGTGTGGGAGAGAGAGAGAGAGAGAGAGAGAGAGAGAGAGAGAGAGAGAGAGAGAGATATTGGATACAATAATAATTATTGAAAAAAGAGACCATGAATTGGAAAGAGAGCAGGGAGAGGAGGGAGCATGGAAAGGTTTGGGGTGAAGAAAGGGAAGGGAGAAATGTTATAAGTATATTATAATCTCACAAATAAAATATGAAAAAGAAAAAACAAAAGAGAAAAAAGGAAAAGGGCAAAGATTTTAACAGTCCCTTCCAGAACCTTCCTGTGACCTAAAGGTCTCCCACAAGACCCATCTCCTAAGGCCTTAGCACTTTGCAGTAGTATATACCCTGGGATCGAGCCTTCAGCACGCACATGGGCTTGAGGAGGTGCTCAATGTCTGTGCCAGAGAAACTGGCCACACTATCTCTACTTCCTCAGTTGTGGAAAACAGTCAGGACCTCTTAGCTTCCCATACGGAAGGCAGATCATTGTAGATTTTCTGCCTTCCTGAGAGTGTGCATCACCATGCTTCACTGCTTTTAAAACAAGGCTGGCAGCCAGCTGGCCT
The DNA here is from genome assembly GCF_949786415.1 of Peromyscus eremicus. Classification (NCBI taxonomy): domain Eukaryota; kingdom Metazoa; phylum Chordata; class Mammalia; order Rodentia; family Cricetidae; genus Peromyscus; species Peromyscus eremicus. Next base: position 34,576,076 of record NC_081436.1, read on the forward strand.
TCCCTCAAGAAGTGGTAGAGAGAAATACAGGACATACATCTTTGTTGTCCCAAGCCACATCAGAGTATCAAAGTGGACACGAGTCACTGTGCCTCGCATTTTCAACCTCTCCTTTGATTTCAGCTCTCTGTGGAATGGCTATTTCCTAAACACATTGGCATGCTTTACACTAGCAGAGTCCTACCTAGAAATTGCACAGCATACCGTATCTTCCTCTGCCTGAAATGACACCACCTCTGTGGGTATGTTCTCCTAACTGTCATGGACAAGCAGACATAAGGCAGACAGAGTAGGAACAGCAACTCAAGAGTTCCCTCAAGAAAGAAGGGGAGATGGAAACTGAGATCTTCTAGTCATTCCTGCTGAGAATCCTAGGTAGGGTCCAATGTGCATCTCATGTTGCCCTAGCTGGATGAGGTCTGAGTGCATACAGTGGCATCCTCCTAACATAGCCTCACATTGACTTTCCTTTTTCCCATTTCCTCAGTTCTAATCCTTACAGCCACATGCAAAGAAAGCCAACAGAATATAGTTGCCTTTTCTAACTCTGTCTTCTGTGGACTCTAGCTGGGGCCCTATCTCTGCAAACAATTGTGCCATCTTACTCTGGGCCAATGTTGGCTCTGTACCCATTGAATTATTGCCACGAATCAAATTCTCTATATCCCTGCAACCAGAGCAATGCAGATGGGTGAAAAAGATGTCAATGAACTTGAATCCTGAACACAGTATGTCCCTGAGAAAGTCATGCCTTTGGGAATGACTAAACTACAGCCATTCTTTTACCAGTTCAAATATTTGTGAATGAAATGAAAATGAATTCAAGGGAAGAATGGAGCAGGAGAGGGATATAAAGAAAATAAAGACATGGTCACAAATAAGACACATAGATATGGTATTCATCTTTTTAAAAAGGCAATATTTTGTGTCAGTCATGTCGGGAACCAGCTCTGACCTGTTGAAGGGTTCTTGCAGAGAGGAGTGAGGAATGAGGAAGTATTACATAGAAATATAGACAGAGACTATGAGAAAGACAGAGACACTGCATAGCTTGGGGGGGAGGCTAGGTCAATATCCAGCCACCTTGCTTTATTCATGATGGGCATTTTATACATCAACAAGAGGAGGGGCAAAAGACCTCCCACTTTCAAGGTCGAGGTGTAAAGTACCAACAAGTGTAGACCCTTCAAAACATATGGTACCCATGCCTTTGGCCAAATTATCCTATTATGAAGCCCTGCTGGGCAAAGCAAGCTCAAACTTTCTGACCTTAAGTAAGGCCTTACTAGGGAGCCTCTGTGGGCCCACACACAGTCAAATAAATTTGGTGATGCTGTGTAACAAGTCATGCAAATCTTAGTGATTTAAGCCTATGAAATTGTGCTCTCATCTTCTACTGAATATCCATCAACGGAAAACTGGAGGCTCTGCCCATGCTGTCAGCACCCCAGAACCAGGCTCATAGAGTAGCCACTGTCTGATTCATGATTTGCTAGGGGTCGGGGTGGGGGGCAGGGAATCGAGGCAAAGCACTGACAAGTCTTTGTTTCCAATTAGACAACATCTGCCACTTCTGCTCGTGTGTCATTGGCCAAAGTCGGCATCCTGTTCACACCTAAAGAAGATCAGTAGGTGCAATCTTACCAGAGGGCAGAGGGCCAGAAGCACCTGGCAAGGGGTGTTTCTAACCACTACAAGCCTCATTTGCTAGGACATCTAAGCCTCCAAAGAAGGAGCTCTTGAACTGGCTCTAGGGACACTAACTGGATATTAGGTATGAAAAGTCATTCACACTTTGGTTATCTCTGGTCCATCTTTATTATAGTAGCAATGGTTTATTGATAGACACATGTGTATTTTAGATACATAGCAAGATTTTTATGAAATAAATATATTTTTTTAATTTTTAAAGTTCAATTCATATATTTTAAACCAAGACATTCAACGTTTTACTCAAAAAACTTCAACCACCCTCACTCACTCCTACAAATTCTATATCCCAGAATCATGAATTTGCCTCTTTTGGGTAACTTTATGGCTCCTTCGTCATCTGGGGAGAGGTACTGTATCACAGAAATCAATTTCACTGTCCTGACTTATGGAGAACACATCTAAAGGGCAAAAAAAGACTGAGTGGAAAAGAAGAAAATGAAAAGTAAATAACTGAGAAGGTCGGAGTCAAAAAACTGAGAGGGAAGGAAGTTGACAGTAGATTGTGGGGCCCACCTGCACCTCTGTGCATTGTGGGGTGGTTGGAAGAGCCCCAGGGGCCATTCCAGCGCACCATTAGAGACTTTTCTTACTCCTTAGGAAACATCTAAAAGGAGCAACTTAATAGCAGAAGAGTTTGTTCCTGTTCGTGGTTTGAGGGGATGTTGCCCCTTTGAACCAAAGCAAGTTCCATTGGCACTACTGGATAACAGAAGCTTTCCCCACCATCCTATCAGTCCCAGACTGTGTGCATCTCAAGGAGGAGGTGGTGCTCAGGAGTCAAGGCAGATTTGGTGCGTAGTAGAGACAGTCACAGACACTGAGGGCCTACGGGAAGCCCAGGGAAATCATGGGTCTTGCTTGTGCACCTGGAGGGTGTCTGCCCCAAGATGCCTCCTGCCAAGCGCCTTCCAAGATTCCCTGGTTACTTTCTCCTTCCAGATCAGCAGCAGAGCATCTGCTTGCACAGCCCTTCCTCTGGTGCTTCCACACCCAGCTCAACATGGAAGCAAGGAGGACCTTCGTGCAGGGAAAGAAAATCTTTGCATCTTCCTTTGCTTGGTATCTGGATATATCTTGTTAATAACTGAAGAACAAGGGCCTTCCATAAATTGCATTTCTTTCTAGGATCTAGCCTGTGAGTTTCCCCAAGATTCAGAATCAGGAAATAAAAATTAGGTCACCTATTTTCCAAACACTTTGTGCTCCAGGACGGGAGATACTCAGAGCCCAGTCCTGGCTTTGGCCAATCACTGGCCATTTGTCTTTGCATGAAGTTTGCTCAGTCATAAAATCCAAGTAGAAGATGGATATAGGCTGCCAGATAGCCCTCCACCTCTATGGAACTGATGTGCTTTCATGGATGCCAAGACCTAGGCCCTGCTTACATCACTGTAGGGACTTTGTAAAGGCGTTATACCTCATCCTTGGCATATAGTATCTACTTGACCTATTTCCCAACTGAGGAGAAGTCCTTGAAGACAGGTACCAGGCCTTTGGTCTGCCTCCTGTGACTTCCAGGAGTTGGCATGTATGGTAAACACTTCAGCTTATCCTCTGTGACTGTGTTCATACAGTCAGCCTCTGTAGGCTTAAGAGTTCCCAACTCATGTTGTCTTTATTGATATCTTTTATTCTTTCACCACCTCATATTTTTTTAACCCTCCCTCCATCCCAAACACTGTTACAACACATTAGAGTCAAAGGCTAGTTGTCACTAAGTGGGATGTACTCACTTTACAGAGGACTCCACTGAGGTACATCAAGTTCAATACCTTTCCCTGTGGCCACCCCTTTAGTGAGGGGTGGAACCGAAGTCCATTATGACCACCTGGCCACAAAGCCAGTCTGGAGGCTTTCACCCTCCATCCACTCACTTTAGGGATGCAGGGCTTGGTGAGTACAGAAAGGAAGGAAAATGGAGGAGGAGCGGAGGAGGAGGAAGGGAAGAGGGGAGGGGGAAGGGAGGAAGGGAGGAGGAGGTTCTCTACTCACTCTCTATAAGCCTCCTCCTGACTATGCCAGTTCCTTTTTCCTAAAGGCCAACCACGGTCTCTCTCTCCTCTTTTATGAGGCAGCTATGACTTTATCACAACAATATTCTTTTATTAACCTTGCCAAACAAAAGCCAACACTGGACAGAGGGCAGAAAACATGCCACCTTCTTAATACACACGTACGGTAGGCGAAAAGTGAGATCTGAGGCCCAGGGCAGTGTAGTCATCCCAGGTGTGGCTGAAGCAAGAGTTCCACCATGGCCCCTGCTCCAGTGCATCCACCAAAGCCTTCATCCCCATAGCTAATGGCCTGCTCTGCCACTGGAAAACCCCACTCCACTTCAGCAGCTAGTTTCTGATTCCACCTTCCCAGGGTCTTCAGCAGCAAATCTTCTCTAATGACTATTGTTCCAGAAGCACTTTCAAAGATGAAATGAAAGCGGTGATCACCAGGCTAAGGAAAAAATTGCATTTTATTCAGTTACAGAAGGTTAGAGAAATGAGGAACTCAGAATCCCTCCCACCGAGGAAATGTGCACCAGATCCAGGCTTCTTCACCTCCCTCATCTTGGCTGAGAGCAGCAGGTCATCCGGCCCCTCAGTGATTGTTGGCTGCCCTTGAGTAAGACCTCTGTTTGACAGATACCCCCCTAGAAGAGCTGACCTTCTGGAGAGAGTTGCCTTTGCAATCTGTCAGCCGGTGACACTGCCGAGTGACTCAAGGGTGGCTGTGACTGAGAGGCTCACACGCAAACAAATCCACTGGGAGCCTGGGGTCTGCAGGGCACCTGTGACTACTTGCTGTGCTCAAATCACAATGGGTCTGGAGAATGGATGTATGCTACAGACATGGAGTGGGCGAACTCTGGCACCATGTGATGATTTAGATGCTTCCGAGCAAAGAAATCCATCTATTCACTCAGTGATTATGGAAATGAATAAGACAAGCGGAGCGTTCAAACAAGTGGTCCTAGACCATGGAGACTTGTCTGGCTGCTCTAGACATGATCGCATACTTTCTCCTGTGGTTGCTGAGTACATTATATATGGGGACTCAGATAAATGTCAGAGAGAGAATATTGAGGAAGCCCACAAACATAATTCTGTGATCATGACTCATGATCACCAAGTACCCACAAGTGCCAGACATGATATGCACATTGGTGCTATACACAAGGACCCTTGTGCTTCTGTTGTGGTTCAAATGTGAAATGTCCCCCATAGGCTCATGTGTTTGAACACTTGGTCCTCAGGTGACCACTGCTTGGGAGGGCTGTGGAGCCTTTAGGGGGTAGAGCCTTGCTAGAGGAAGCGGGTCACTGAGGCTGGGCTTTGAGGCTTTACAGCCCAGCCCCATTTCCTGTTCACTTTCTGCTTTTTGAAAGTGGAGGTAGTATGACCTGTCAGCTGCCCGCTCCTGCAGCCATGCTTTCCCTACCTGCTACCATGTCTTTCTCCACCATGAAGAAATGGTCCTTTTGAATTATAAATGGGAATAAAGCCTTCCTTCTCTAAACTGCATCTGTTGGGGTATTTTGTCACAGCAAATGGGAAAAGTAACTGTCTTAGGTACTGCGCTGTTGCTGTGAAAGAGATACCATTACCAAGGGAACTTACAGAATAAAGCATTTGGCTGGGGGCTTGCTTATAATAGTTTCAGAGGGCTACTCCTTAATCATCATGGTGGGAAGCATGGAGGCAGATAGGCATGGTACCTAAGAGCTCACATATGATCTGCAAGTTGCAAGCAGAAAGTGAGAGACTGGGCCTGGCATGGGCTTTTGAAACCTTAAAACACACCCCAGACATACACTTTCTCCAACAAGGCCACACCTCCTAATCCTTCCCCAAAAGTTCCACTAAGGGGACTAAGCATTAAAACATAGAAGTCTGTGAGGGGCATTCTCATTCAAACCACCACAGTAACTAACGCCACTTCCCATTGCATAGAGGAGGCAAATGAGCCTTTAAGTCTTACAACTAATTGGAACCCATGTCCCCAGAGTTTATTTATAAGGAAGGTCCTTAGCTCTTTCCCCAGATGAGAGAGTTGAAGGGACTTGTCAATGGTCCCATGTGATATAATCAGTGATGGAAGATACGCTTTACTAGATCTTGGCTGCCTCTATACCCAGTCACATCAGTGTCTTTTCACCAGCATTCAGTCTCTGTACAAGACCCTAACACCTAAAGTAGGTATGCATCACCAAGCCAAGAGTGAGCTGAGGGAAATCTGCCACTAGAAGTCAGCAAGATGCTGGCATCTATCCTGAAGCCCTATTTCCACACAGCAGCAAAGAGTCTGGGTGTTGCTGAAGAAAAAAGAACCCAGGAGCAGAGGTGCATAACATAGTCAAAGGGTGTAGAGGAAATCAGGGGATCTGAGATTATGGGGAGGGAGGGAGGAAGCTCACAAATCATGGTGACCTTGAAGGGCTTGGCCAGGAATCATGCACAGAAAAAGCCTAGGTAAGTGAGCACTGTGGGTCGACTGGAGTAAGCAATCAATGATATTCATCAAAGATTAATGAATGATTGAGAGAATGCTTAGGACTCAGTCCCAGAATTCCAAACCAGAGAATTCAAAGGTTCTTCATCTTGTGACCAACGGATACCTAAGACCTACATCAGAAGCATGGTGGCTTGGGAGAGTGAGCATGGCCACCTGGATTAGTTAGTTAGTGTTCAGTCTCTGTGGAACCAATACTTTGGGAGAAACAAGTTAAGAAGTGAGTGATAGTTTGGGCTAATGACTTGACAGTCAGAGCCATGATCATGAGCCAAGCAATCAGATACTATCTTAGAAGCTGGAAGCCAGAAGGAAGCTTCTAGAAGGAATGCAGCCCTACCTTAATTATACTCATCTCAAGAGTTATGTAAGAGTGAATTTGTGCCCCTTAAACTACTATACTTGTGAAAATGTGTCACAGAAGCAAGAAGAAGACCCCCGCCCCCACCTTGGCCGCCCACTAAATGGCTTCAGGAATCACCTCAGACTTCTTCAGTCCCATTTCCCTCAGCATTGCTAGAGATTCTGAGAAACCTTCAGAATAATAACCAAAAGGAAATATGGAAAAACGAACGGTCTGATTCGCAAAGAACGAATTCTACTTCCTTCCCAACCTCTTTGCTCTCCTTCCATACACCGTCTCCAAAGAGCAGCATTCTAGTAAATTTTCAATAACCTTTACTGACACAAAGGCCAATTGAGGAAAAACTAAAATGTTTACAAGCTAAAGCTATGCTTTTCCCACTGAAGATAAAAACAGCTTTTCTGGGCCCCAAGCATATAATATATGTTTGTACAATACAGGTAACTATTAGGACTGAGCAACACCTGTGGAAAATGAGCACTTCCAGCCTCTAAATTAACATGTGGAATAGTCATGATGGAGTATTCGAGAGACAGCTTTCTATGCTTTTGTTCTCAGTTATATATGTCCTGTCAGGGTCTATAGAATGTAGATATACATTTCCCATTTAATCTTCAAAGCACTTAGATCAGAAGAATAATACCTCGTGTTCCATATCACAGCAGGGTAACTATGGTTGGCAACAGTTAATTTTATGCTTCAGAATAGCTAGTGCAGGGGATTTCAAACACTCCCTACACAAAGATATGATGTTTTAGATGATGATCTGATCATTATGCTTTGCATACATGTACTGGTGCAGAGAATAAGAGACTAAGGAATCCTCAGCCCTAAATGGGACATTTGTATCACATTCCTCCTCCCAAGGCTCACAGATTATTGCAGAAGAGATGTGAAAAATTTGTAAGAGCCACAGGCAGTGGATGCTATAAGGAAAGAGTGTTTCCAAGACTCAGAATGGAGATTGCACATATGAACTCACATTGATTGGGAAAGCATGTACAAGACCTACTTTGTCTGGCTTGGCCAGACCAGTAGCATAGGGATGGGGAGCTATTGGCAGATGATAGCCACTGGAAGAAAGTCAGTTTTCTTTAAGGGTGCAGACCCTGGTGGGTTGACCACCCTCAAGCGAAGGCCATACATCAAACAGTATACAGACTGCACCAAATGTACTTGATAGGTTAAAAGAAAAGAACGCAAAGTTGGATAGGTGGGGATGGGAGAGGTGAATAGGGGATGGGAGAGGTGAACACCTATTGAAATACTTGATGTGAAATTCTCAAAGACCTAACACAAGATGGGGGGGGGGGGGAAGAAACGTCAGATTTTTATCCCATAGCTACATGCACTGATTATTATTATTAAAGAGAGAGAATGAAGGGTGGGAGAGAGAAAAGGAGGGAAGAGGTGAAAAGGAAGGAAAGAAAGAAGGAAAAAGGAAGAAAATAACCCTCAGAACACTCCAGGTTTGGTAGTAGTAACATCTTCAACTCAGAGATGGGAACAGTGAGGCTTTCTCAAGATTATGAAAGAAGCAGGTGGCACGCCATAGTCTAGATCAGCCAGTCTAGATCAGCCAGTCTAGATCAACCTGCTAGATTTCACACGATGTTGTCGGATCACTTGGTATGTGCCTGGTTCCATGAATCTTCATCCCAGAAAACAATGAAGCTCCCAGCCAGATGTGAACGTGGCATCTCCAGACCTGTGGCTTTTGATAGCATTTCGGTGTTAATTGCTCTGATTAACTGAGCTGTTAGCTTCCAGCACCTGCCAGGGAGCAGTTTTCCCAAAGCTTGAAGCTCTCATAGAGACCCTGCCCCATAACTGTGGTCTAGGAATTGGAGCTTCCCCATGGTTTGTTGAAGGGGAAAGGGGGCCTCCTGGGAGAATGTAGATGCATCCACCCCAATCTGTCTACTGCACATAAAATCAAAAATGTTGTTTCAGGTATCAGGAAACATTCTCCTCTGTGCACCATGGGCAGCATTCCCTGCATTACCCTCTTTTTATAAACCAGGCATCTTACTGTGGAAAAAATAAGAAGAAAATTTAAAACATAGAAAAGCTAGTCCCTTCTCTTTGCTAGACTCCCTGCTTTAATTTTAAAAAGTCCACTTTCCCAGTGACTAACAGGTGGTATCTACCACTTCTACCCAGTTGTATGGCATGGCCCTTCACAGTCCTGAGAGCAAAATCCCATCGGGATGATGTCATCACCAGAACATTTTGGAAACAGGATATCTTACCCCTGCAGCAGCAAGAAGTGGAGGCTTCCAGCCCTGATGGTGGGAACAGGATGCCAGGCAGATGGAGAAGGAAAACAGCAGTATTGTGACCACAGAAGAGCAGGACACACAAAGAGCTAAGGCAGCTAAAGTCAGTCCTCAGTTACTGGGCATTTTGTAAATTTCCTATCACAGATGCTAGAGGGAACTTCAAAACCGCTACTGACATCTAGATGGAAGACCTGGAGTTGGTTCAGTCTAAGGGCCACTCACCATGAGCCTCGAGGACTCTACCTATTCATCCACACTCTAAGCATACAGGGGCTCTGTGATCAGAAACCACCACTCAGATTGGGGTACAACATATCTACTTCCCAAGAAGCTCATGGGAGCCCACTTCAGAAAGATGGGGGTTCCCTTCTCCATCTGGCCTTCTTTCCTCTCACACTCTCCTATGATCCCAGGGACAGCAATATAATCCATCCCCCTTTACTCTCTGTAGAGTCCTACCCCACCTTGGGATCTAATCTGGAGAGGGGCAACAGATATATGTGTCCCCACTGTCCACTTTATACCTTTCTACTCAGACCTCATCCTCATCTTTCACCATCCCAGGCTGCCTCCTCACCTGCTCGGAGCCAGGCTTACCAAATGATGAGAGTCACCTGCAATAAGATATTCCTTCCAAAGCTCCTCTCCCTCCCTGACTCCCTCTGCTCTGTGCTTCCGGAGTGTCGGCAGGAAGGAGTCTTGATTGAAACTTGTGAGCTGTTCTCAGGACCCCTGCCACCTCCTAGATGCCAAAATCTGGATGGCTAAGATTTTATTTATTACCTTATTTTATTTGTTTTATGTACTACTTAATTCCTTCTATAAAATACTGCGGTGTTTGCATATAACCTCTGCACACTTCTCATAGACCAAGCCCTCTCTGAACTCCTTGTAATACCCAATATAATACAAATGCTAAGCAGGTTACTGTACTATATTGTTAGTAAATAGTGACAAGACAAAAGTCTGCATATGCTCAGTACAGATGTATCATGCTTTCTGAAGGTTTTAGTCTGTCGTCGGTGGACCCCAGATCAGAAGCGTGGCAATGGCATTTCCAGAAGAAACTTAGGATTATGTGTAAGGAGCAAGGGCACGTCTGAACAATTTGTCAAACAGCCCCCGTTCACCAACAAAGAGTGAACTGACCCAAAATGCCAGGAGTGCCAAGGTCAAGAACTCCTGTTCTTCCCTGTGTGTGTTCCTTGAGGATAGAAATTTCAACTATCCAGTCAGTCCCCAGGACTCAGCACAAATCCTAAGAGCCCTCTTCCACTGTGGTCCTGTGGCTGGTAAGCGAATGTATGAGAGAGTAAATTCTCACCTTACTAAAATGCCTGTGCATGTTCCACTACTTGCATAAGGTATATTGTCAGACCCATGAATGTGCACATAAACATATCTGCACACATGCACGGACTACAGAGTCATGCACACATGCAAAGACAGGTATATACATACATGCAAGCAAGCAAGCAAGCAAGCACACACACACACACACACACACACACACACACACACACACACACACTTCTTCCTGATTCTGAAATCCAACACCCATCTGACTCTAGTCACCAGCCTCCAGCTCATCGGAGCATCAGGTCTGCCCACTTTGCCCCACTCCAGGCAAAATGACCTCGATACAGACACCTAGGTGGAGGCAGTAAGTGCTCTCCAGAATTTCACTGACAGATAGATGGTTTTTTCACTCTGTGGCTCCATTATTAAATAAGTGGTGAGCCAAAATGGAAAATGAACCTTTTGCAATTACACACGCAGAAGGCAACTGGATAGCAGGGACAGCAAAATGCCAACTGTGACAATGGCATAATGGCCCAGAAGTGCTGCAGGCAGGTCTGATTCATTAAATCCAGCAGCGGCGGTGGCCGTGGGTGTTGTCATGGAGTGAATGGGGCTGGAGGGAAGGCAGAGCGGGGTCAGACACCAGCCAGCTGCCAGAACCAGCTGAAACAAGCTTGCGGGGGGGGGGGGGGGGGGGGGGTGTATGTGCAGTGGGTGGGAAGGGCCAGACGCAAAGGCACTGTCCTTTCTTCAGTAGCCTTTCCATGACTGGGGACCAGAGAACCCTCCAGCACCAGACAGAAAAAAGAAGGCATTATCAAAAAGAGACAGGGGACTGATGTTTTCTGTGTCAGTTTCCTGTTTTGTTTTGTTTTGTTTTGTTTTGTTTTGTTTTGTTTTGTTTTGTTTTAAAGGGAGCATAAAGAAATTGCTGCTTCAGTTCAGGAGCCAAATCAAGTTCCAACTGGCCTCGTTCACTCCTGCCCTGAATCACCCTACGAGGCTTTCAAAGTTTGGCATGCCTGTGAGCACCTGGATCTGACCTTTATCCTGCTGTTTCCTGCCTTCCAGATAGTTTCTGACTGCTCGTTTGACTCCCCATCAAGGCTCACGCATGTGTCTTCAGTGAACATACTCCAATCAGATAAATCTGTCTGAGGGTTCAGACTTCAGCGGGCAGAAGGCAAAGGCCGGCTGACCTCGGGTCACCCCTGCTGGGTCTCAAAGTTTGGATTTACTTGAGATCAGCTAAATGAGCCAGCGGAGAAACGGCGAACTTCTGGTGCGTGCGAGAGGTGTTTTACTAAGGCAGTCACTGCAGCTTCAAAACAGCGGACCCCACCATTGCAACCAGATTTCTAAAATGTCCTATAGGACAAAGTGACTATGGTGAACAACATTTAATCATTTAATTCAAAACAGATCCTAGAGAGCATTTCCAATGTTACCAACACCTACCCATAAAGGTGATAAACATTTCAGGCAATAAATATGTTATAACCCTGATTGTATGCATAGTGTATGCTAAAATTTCACTCTGTACTCATAGATGTAAACATTCATATGTGTCAACTAAAAACAAACAAGTACACACACACATATATATCATATATCTATATGATACATATAGACCCATGTATATGTATCATACATATATATACATATGTGTATACATTTACATACACATATATAACATATACATGTATACATACACATCACATACACATACACACACATATATACGTGTATATGTATCAAAGCAGTTTTTAAGCCATCAGCAGCAATCAGCAATGCCCCGTCTACATTGCAGCTCAGCTTTGGATTTTAATTGGAATTACAGACAAGTCCCTTTGTGCTGAGTATTATTTGAGGACAAATCACCTTTTGCATATACTCCACTGATAACCACATGGGTCTGTGTTAACAGTACTTTACCTTAATGTATGTGATACACTTTCAACCACATAGAACACGGCATTCAAAGTATGTAATAAAACCACACATCAGATGATTCTGACTGGACCCCTCTTGGAAAAGGATATCTTTGAGCTCTCCACTTTTCTTCTCATTGCTTTTCTTCAAATCTAACCACTCTCCAGGGCACACGTGTTCCGGGCCTCCAAGGAGTTGGCTGCCTCACCTTCCGGTCTCTATTGAGACCCCTCTACCTCACCAGCCTGCATCATAAGAAGTGCCTTGAGTGCTGAACCTCCACACCCAGGCAGCAGCTGAATCAAATGCCACAAAATTACTATATCTTTGTTCAGACAGGGTTTCATATAGCCCCAGACAGCCTTGAATTTGCAACATAGCCAAAGATAACCTTGAACTCCTGATCCTCCTAAACGCTGGGATTACAGGCATGCATAACCATGTCCTATTTTTGTGATGCTAGGGGTCAAACTCGGGCCTTCCTGCATGCCAGACAAGCACTCTGTTAGCTGAAGCGCATTCCCAGCCCCTCTGGTGTTTGGGAATGCAAAGGAGCCATGCATATCCATGGTGGCTGAAACACAAATCTGGAAACTTGAGAGCTGATGGCAGCTGCATACGGTTGGAGCAGTGAAAATAGAAAGCGTGTCTACTGAGGAAGCCACAGGGAATCTGCTTCAGCTCTGGCTCCAGCCGCCCTGAGCTCCGCCATGTTCCTAGCCCTGGTTCTAGACACTGCCTCCGTTTCCTCGCCATTATTTTCTCTCTTGTTTTTAGACAAGCTCCAGTTGGATTCGTCCCACCTGCGCGCCAGCCAACTGTAATTAATTCAATTTGTGAATGGATGTAATTTACAAGCTTGCCTCCTTCACCTCTCATTTCAGAGCATCGCCGTTTCAACGGTGGCCAGGCCGCCAACTTCATTCAGAGGGGTCTCCCTCAGAGCGAACTGTGGAGAATTGGTGCTTCCAGGGCCTGCCAAGGAAAACAACTTGCTCAGATGACCCTTACCCACTGACAGCCACCAACAGAAGCTATCTTTTCATCAGCAGGCCTACGGATAGCTCAGCCAGGCATCTACTCTGTGGCTGAGTGGGAAGATGTTGGCATCAAAGAGATCTGATGAACAGGAATTACCACTCTGCTTCAGTTGAACTGTACTTGTAAGTGACTAATTGCTCTAAGCCTCCATATCCTGATTTCAAAATGTTGCTAATAATAGGCATCTGCCTTCTAGAACCTGAGGGGAGATTCAAGGCCACGATGCCTGTGATCTCACTTGGAAGGCCTCCTGGCACATGAAACTCTGTGTAAGTGACGCCTCCCATTGCCTGGAAAGAATCTAGTCTTCTAGACTACTTAAGCTAATGATCACGTCTACAAGTTCAGACTTTCAGCATGCTCTATTCACAGCCACTTGTCCCCTTGGACTGTGTATTACAAATATCTTGCTATGGTGTTCCTGCTCACAGCCTTCTTTCCATGGCGTTCACCTTCCTGGGCTGTAGCCACACAACGGTATATCAGTCAGCGTAAACTTGTGCTGCGGGAACAGAGGACCATAAAAACCTTGGAGGATTGTAGCAGCCAAGATTTGTTTCTCATTATAGCACTATCCCCCCCTTACCCAAGACAGATATGTTCCAAGGCTCCTACTGGATGCCCAAAACCACAGATGGCACCAAATCCTATCCATACTGTTTTTCATATTCATACCAGCCTATGAGGAAACCACATCTATACATCAAGCCCACTAAAAGGGTAACAATTGTCATCAATGATAAAAAAAAAAATCCTTATCATAATATAACCTAACAAAATGTATTTGAAACTTAAGGATTTATTTCTGAAAGTTTCCATTTAGTGTTTTCAAAGTATGGTTGGTCATCGGTAACTGAATTTGGAAAGCGGAAGCACAGATAAGGGTAGATGGTAACATCCATTTGCAAACAGCAAGTAGGAGTCTGTTCCATGCCTCTTCATTCCAGAAGCAAGGAGCACCACCTATGCAGGATAAACCTGACTCATGGCAGAGGAGAAACACAGGAAACACTTCCATACATTCTCAGGCGCTCATGCATATCACTTCCACTGGATTACCTGATGAATTCTCTTTTCCAAAATATTCCAACCCATGGTAGATTGACTCCAACGGCACTGAACCCTGGAGAGAAGGGTGGCTGTATTCCCTCTACATTACCAAATTACCTGTTTCAATACTTCTGATAACAGAGATTTCAATGGTGGACATTTCTCCCCCTTGACATTTGGCTTTTCCAAGGGTACATTTTTGATTGTGGGTGAGAGCAGGGACAATGTCAAACAGCCTATAGTGCCTCAAACAGCCCCTCTCTGCCAACAAGGAATGAACTGATCCCAAATAATGCTAAGTCAATGTTTTTCAGATTGGAACCATCATCTCTGGAAGCATCTAGTAGGGCTGTGCCCAGCATAGTATTTATTATTATAATGTCTGAAAATGCCTAGGATATACCTTTTTTAGAACATTTAATTACATTTACTTATTTATTTTGTGGCCATGGGTGGGGGGGTTCACATGTACCACAGCATGTGTGTGTGTGTGTGTGTGTGTGTGTGTGTGTGTGTGTGTGTGTGTGTGCAGGTCAGTTTTTTCTTCTACTGTGTGCATCCTAGGGATCAAACTCAGGTCGCCAGACTTGGCAGCAAGCATCATTACCTGCTGTGGCAACTTACTAGCCCTGCATGGCACATTCCTAACTGCCATAATTGAAGAAAGGATGCCTTATGTCACAGCATGATGCTGCAAACCTTCTTGCAGAGAATTGACTCTGGCAAATACTTAGAGTCATGGCTGAAATCCCAAGTGCAGATCACCTGTATGTTACCCACCCTCTCCACCACTGAACACCAGATTTCTCTGCTGGTGCTGAAGCCACAAACCAATAACCTGCCCTGGTAGTGTCTGACTGGGAATCATACAGTTCCACTGTGAGAGCAGTCCACGAGTCTTCCTTACCTTGAAGATGTCAATCTCCTGAGTCTCGATCCATACGTGCTTAAAATAGCAGTGGCAAGCCGGGCGGTGGTGGCGCACACCTTTAATCCCAGCACTCGGGAGGCAGAGCCAGGCGAATCTCTGTGAGTTCGAGGCCAGCCTGGGCTACCAAGTGAGTTCCAGGAGAAGCGCAAAGCTACACAGAGAAACCCTGTCTTGAAAAAAAAAAAAAAATAGCAGTGGCAGGCAGTGTTTTGCTTAGGACCCTATTTGACGGTTACTTGGAACAGCAGCTCTGGTCCACGGAGCTGTGAATTCATATTAGCTCCTTCCAGTTGGTACTACTGTGTTTTATTGTTTATGGAAAAGCATGTGTTTTAAACTGCAAGGATATTTTCCCCAGCTCCTTATTTTTTATCCTGGATCATGATAACAGTTAAATCAACCTCTCTCTCTCTCTCTCTCTCTCTCTCTCTCTCTCTCTCTCTCTCTCTCTCTCTCTCTCTCCAGAGA
Source organism: Peromyscus eremicus (assembly GCF_949786415.1). Classification (NCBI taxonomy): domain Eukaryota; kingdom Metazoa; phylum Chordata; class Mammalia; order Rodentia; family Cricetidae; genus Peromyscus; species Peromyscus eremicus. Next base: position 34,591,662 of record NC_081436.1, read on the forward strand.
TGATTGATAATGCTAACTAGAGGAGCAATCCATAAAAAGGAAGTAGCAGTATGGAGTGGCATTTGCTTCTGACACCCAGCTTGCTGCTTTGGAATCCCATTCCAAGTGTCTAACTCTCTACGGAAGAAACAAATAAACAAAAATGGTCCAGGTCAAAGATCACACAATTCAGAATCATTTGAAAACCTTTTAGAAGAGGGATTTCTACATAAAAGGGGAAATACAGTTACACTAAGGCCATATATGGAAAATATTGCCCCTCTATGTTACACTAGAAATCTGTCGACATGAATATCAAAATCCAATCTTATTGGAGAAGTTGGGTCAGGGTGAGATTCAACACAGCTGAGTCCAGTTCCACATGCAGTGGGTCTAGTCCCACATGCCTGGGCTCCCTGCCTTCTGTCTCCACACACAAGCCATGCTCCTGTAGATAACATTCTATTTGTTTTCTGTTTCATGCCTCTCCTTTTCAATCTCTTAGGTCCCTCTTCTCCGCATCCACAGGAGGAAGATATCACGTAGTGTTTCCATCACAAGGAAGAGCATAGTTTCTCTCTGCAAATCCCTTCTTTCCACAGTAAATGGATAAACAGTGCTTGC